>NC_056731.1:836398075-836530575 GCF_019279795.1 Protopterus annectens
GACCATAGCTATCAACCTCTTACTGCATGACAGCTGGATAAAGCCTGGTATATAGGTGGAGGACAGAGGCTGAAACACAGGGCCATATTTGAAATATTGCTGTTATACACTGTGAAAGTTGCTGCTGCTGTTACAGGATTGGTTGCAACACAACCTTATTCAGGAATATGAAATCAGAAACACAAATGGATGTTGCCATGTACTGATAGCAATCAACAGAGAAAATGCCAGTGATACGTCAGGGACAAGACCTGTGTGGGGAACAGACAAAACATAACAGCCAGTCCTCTGGCCATCATGTGGATAGGCCCGCAGCTGAGAGCTATTCAGACAGACTGCATTCCATGCAAAAACTACTTTGTAAACACAGACCCTGTAAAACTAGCAGTATTGCATGCATACAACAGCAATACTCACACACTGTCCCTAGGTCTGGAACCTTATACAGGCATGTAGTTGTCCTGTATCCACAAGTCCTGTTGTAAGAGGTATTCCTACCCGCTGTCTGTAACACTGCTGCCCCCACACATGAAGGATGTCTTCCATACAGGAAAGGTAAACGGACAATGCCCACATGATGTAGTTATTTATAGTAGTGGGTTGCTATGACATTGGCTAATGGAAGAACTACACAGCTGCCTGCATGCAATTAGCAAGTGGGAACATCAACTGGTGCAGAGGCCATCACCTGATCATGAGCATCACCTTCAAAAGCCATGCTTCAACCTATTCAAACAAGCTCAATCCTTGTAGTGGAGAGAGACACACCAAAAATCAAAAACACAGAAACAAAACCTCAAAATAAGAAACAAGAAGACATCCTGTACACAGAAGGAACCTGAAGATAAACCAGGTATGTGAAACATGTAAGCATGTAACTGAATGTAGTACTTGGTCTGTAATAATGGGATAGATGATTATGAAAGATGTATATGTGCCATCAGTACTTGCTGTAATGATGTCCTGCTGAACAAATGCTATGGACATAGCATCTGACTCTGTCTGCAGTGGGCCCTAGCTGTCAGCTGTGCAGATCTTCATAGAATGTCAAGATTTGGCCATCATAGTGTTTGTCCTGTTCCTCCAAACATCTATATTAGTCTGGCAAATAGCTGAAGGTGGAAGTAATGAAGTCATGACAGACACGAATTTCAAACCCCACCACTTTCAGGACAGTCATGGTAATGCAAAATGTATCATGCTGCAAACTTCATAGGTTTGTAATAGGCATATCTATGATCTGTCCCTATATATCCCCCCTAATGTTAGGCTTTGTCCACATGTGATGCTCTAAGAGGTGGATAGGTTGGGTCACAGCTGAGGAGCTTGACACACCCTGGGAAAGGACAGCTCACATATGGCAACACTAGAGTGTCTGTCAAACAGTCATGCCTGTGCCATTGCTAGGCCAGTTAATGGGTTGTTGCCCATATCCATATGTTACCTGTGAATATGAGTATTATAGATGTTTGTATTGTAAATGTAGGATACCCATAAAGGGCATTAGCATAGTAAAGCACTGTTGCAGATGTGTGTGTTAAACTGCATGTGATATATTGAATTAATAACATTCAACTGTACAGTGTTCCTCTGGACAAAGTTCACAGTTGTGACAGATATCTGTAGTCACTTACACATATACTTGTGTTATGGCAGCTATATTGATATTTTATCAAAATTGACTTCCCTGTTTTGTCACCCAATGAGGTGGACCAATGACCAGAAGTCCTGGTATAACAGGTTGAGACATATGATTGAGCTGCAAGACTGTAAATACAATGTGCCATAAAGACATAGAACACAAATATGTACCAGGTATCCCCTGAGCATGTCTATGTATGCGTATGTTCAGCTGAAAGGCACAGAAGTAATAACATGGGTCACAAGCAGTCCATAAAATAGGATGTGCATGTTGCACATGTGTGTAATATCACTGTCACTGCATACAATAAAATAAAATGTGTACTGCTACTGTTTGTTGCATTGCCATGACACTAATATGGGTACTACAGCAGGCATGCTTATCACATAATAATCAGAGAAGTGTACAACTATGTTATGACCCACTGTCCATGCCTACTGCTAACAGCTATATCAACACCCATATACATTGGATATCAAAGTGTACACACCCCTGTTGGAATGCCAGGTCTGTGTGCTGTATGCTAATGAGGCCACAGAAAGTCATGTCAAAACGTTTCTCACCTCAAATTTACCCATAACCTGTACAATTTACTGAAAAAGAAACAAAGCTGTTTCATAGAAGGTGAGCAACCATTGCCAAGTGAAAATGTGATATGACGTTTGAGTATAAACCAAGACAAATGGATGGTGTAATCATCTCCGCAGGTGTTTACACAACATATCAGTGTAAGGGTGTGCACACGCATTCAACTGGCTTACTGTACTGCGTATTAATTCCCATATGTTTCCACTGGACAGGTTGTTATGTTCCCTATTGAACTGAGCAGGCTATAGGACACATCACAGGTGGGGATTGTGTTGACATGTGCTTTTGTGGGGTCATGTTCCAATTGCGCAAGTACCATGCATTGTAACAGAGGGGTGTACACTTCTTATCCACTGGAGCAATATGGAATCAGCAGTACCTTACCTGTACAACCATCCTCCACCAACGATAGGGTAATCCTCCTTGGTGGACAGCACCAAGACACAAAGCACATAATAGGTTGCTATAGTGGTTGTACAGGGACACATAGGTGCAGATCATAACTTGGAAACAAGTGCACCTCTATCTGAGCAATCATGCAGGTTCACAGGTGACTTCCTGTAAGGTTGACTATGACTAGAAATCAGACATAGTCAAACCACCAAGGCCAATTGCAACTATGTCTACACATATGTACACAGTCTCAGAGCCAGTAACACAAGTCAACCTGTACTGGGGGTAAAGCACACCTCATACACACATGCCATGGATACAGGCAACCTGCATCAGACAGGATAGGCGGGAACAGTGGCACTCTGTCCACAACATTAGCACAGGGGGATCTGCACATCACCCACAGTCCTGCCTGCATCAGTGGTGAGCATGGACATAATTCTGACTAATGGCACCAACAGCAAGTCTCCATGGGCCATGAGAACATCACAGTTTGCCTCCTACATGAACACAGGCATGTGCTCTCAGTTCCATCACACACTATAGTCAAACATACACATGCCACCATCCACACACCATCCACATGGAAGATGGCCACTGTCATCCCTCTACACAGAAATCAATGGTGAATATTGGATTATGCCATTAACTGTCCAACACTGGGAGAACTGGACAGGTCAGGGCCAGGAGTGTCATGCAAGATGTCAAAGCCATGATAGCTTACAGTGTTATGGTATAGTCTGGATTATTTGCAAGTAATATCTACTGTTGATGCGCACATGGACAACCATAAGAGGTCCTACGACCTTTTTCCTGTTTATGTCTTCCAGGTACAATGTCCTGGGAACGTCTGCCTGCTTTCACAAACCTGGAAAACAATGCCATCATCCAGTACATCATCATGCATCATGCCATCCTCTTCGGCCGCAGGGCCCAGGATCTGCAGAAGAGGACCACCCTGTGGAACGAACTCTTCCACAGGGTTAAATAATGTCAGCCTGCACAACTGAAATTATGAGCAGGTGCAGGATCGATGCACCAATCTGATCCCCCATGCCCATCAGCATGCTGCTGCAGTTAGGAGGGACTAGCTAGCCATAGGTGGGGGTCATGCCATCCAGCCCCCCACTGACACATGCTGAGGAGCTCCTTGCCAGCCTTGGGGCACCCGCCCACTAGCCAAGCCAGCAGGTTGAAGAAAGCATTATGGAGGTGGGTGCCACCCACACAATGGACAAGAAGCGTGCAGGTAAGGCCCCAGGGAACATTACTAGAACACTGTTGCTTATCCATTTTCATCTGTAAAGTATCTACATGCATATGTCAGATAAGATAGTCTGTTGCTGCAGTGTAGTAATGAACAGATGTGCATAATCTCTAGCATTGTGGGTTTGTACTGTCGATATGCTGAAATGCTGCTCCCACCCTGTACCAATGCCACAGGTGTGGCTACTGACATTACTTCTGTCTCACAACTATTTAGGTCCCCCTGGTATACAACTGGGGCAGCAGCCTGTAGCTGGTGAGTATGGAGTTATTTTGTTCAGGTTTGCCAATACACCGGCCATGTTATGGCCATGCTATCTGCCATGCACACATTTAACACACCTACCCATAATGCATGCTGTACATATTCACCTATTGTTGGTGTTAACTGCACTGCATCACAGTGGTCACCATGGTGGTATATCTGAAGGGTATGAAAGAGTCCTGCAGTATACCTAACAACCTGTCAGTGCAAGATGTGTGGACAGAGATGAACATAATGGTGGGAAAAATGGCCTAAAGTAGGGACATGTCTGAAACATTACCCTTATACAGTGGCTACAACAGTGTATACACCACTATTACAATGACAACTATTCCTGATATAAACAACGGCAAATCACAATACCACATTCCACACTTTTTACAACCTGCAATGTGATCCTAATATGAGCAATGAATGTGTAATATGGAATCCCATGTTAGGACAACAAATATGGGGAATACATACCTTAACAAACACTGGAAGCATATGTGTGCACACACTCCAAATAACATATTGTGGAAGCAGCTTGTGATGTACTGACAGCATTCACTCTTCTTGAGTACACACCTTCCATCAAGTACAGGGCCTCAGTGTCACACCAAGTCATGGTCTGCTATCCAAGATGTATGTCCATGACATTTGCCCACTCACCTGCAGCAGAGGCAGCTGTGGCTTTCACAAATCTTACAAACCATGAAATGGATCCCATATCCAAAAGGTAGCACTCAGGATTGGGAAAATTAGCCTTACATCACCATTGCATATACCATGGCAAGCAGTACAGGCAGTCAAGTATGTGTGTATGAAGTATTGGACAACATTGATGTAGAAAATAAACAGATGCCCATCCAAAACAGATGACAAAACATGTTTCAAACTGATCATGGAGGCTGCCCAGTAACATGCAGCAACACCAGGGGACTTGCAGGAATGTCTAGCAAGTATTGCCTGTGCAGTACCTGTGCCAACAATTGACTGGATTCTGTATAAGTGTGGCCTATGGGTTAGGATAATCAGAAGTCAGAGTTGCCCCACATGATACATCATCCAGGGCTCTCTACAGGTAGCATAGTTGCCCCACATGATACATCATCCAGGGCTCTCTACAGGTAGCATAAGCATAACATCAAGTCTCCCAAAGGCATGTGTTGCAATGTATAATGGTGTCATGAGACCAAGGCTCAAACCTACAGACAGTATTCATAAAGATACATGTGGTGCACAAGCAACACCTTACCCCAACTCAGAGCCACTATCCCCAATAATTAGCTTGCTGTTGCAGGTGTAAACCTTTAAGTTTGCTGTTCATTAGCTGGAACTAGGCCGGTACACATGGTGTTTGGAATTTGGAACACTACAAAATAACACTCATGTGTGGCCCATAGTTGTCAAACATCTGCAATAAGGCTAAGGATGGGGAGGGCTGTCGGCTTGAAACACAACAGTGAACTGAAGCATACATCCAAAGCTTGCTAAGAATGGCTGTATCTGAACACAGTGAAGGTTATGAATTGTGCCAGACATAACCCAGACTCTACAGCAATTGTGATGCCACCGGGTTACCTCCAAGGGATGTGCACATGAGCTAACCTTGCAATCTGGCAGAGTTGGGGGACATTTGTAGGGAAGCGTGACCAAATAATGGCAAGTGAAGATGTGCCAGGAATAGTGACTGCTGTAGTTCACTTAACAGGTGCTTCAACAAACCATTGTGTTAAGGGTGTGCACACTTATGCAAACCACATATTGTATGCATCTCATTCAGCATCTGCACAACTAACACATTTGTTTGATACTGCATTGGATTGCACCGGTCATATGTCACATATCAGGTGTGTGTAATGTTAACAAATGCAGTATTGTGTCCCCACTGTATATCATAGAAGAGGCTGGCATGTCAACAAGGGTGTGTACACTCCACATATCCACATTAAGCTTTGAAGATTGTCAGTGTAACCGGATTGTATTGCACATACATGCACTGCTGATGATGAGATCTGCAAATCAAAGGGCAGGCATTAATTACTGACATCATTCCTCATATCATCCCAGGTATGTATCAGACACACACATACAGGGCTGTGAGCAACAGAGCAAACACAACTGCCACACATATACATATTCAGCAATGGTGTGCACACTTCTGAGGTATGTTGCACAGTACATGCCAGTATGTTGTACAGATGCACAGCAATACTGGTGTACATGGGTGCAGTGTGTTCCAGTGGAAGGGGTATCACCTAGTAACACAACTCATGCATCACAGAGATGTATAATGTTGATAACAAGGATTGAGTATGGTTGTAGTGCATGATGTTGAGTGCCATATGTCATGGATGTTAACTGTTGGATAATGAGAGGTCTGTGTAATATTTTTGTGCCACCTCACCTGTAAGTTTGTGTGTGTATGTATGTGTGTGTGTGTGTGTGTGTGTGTGTGTGTGTGTGTGTGTGTGTGTGTGTGTGTGCAGAAGTAAACCATAATGTACAGGTCTTAATTTACATTTCTTGTCTGCCCCTCACAGGTGGCATGGTGGGTCAGGGTCCCTCCTGCAGGCAAACTGATGTTAGTGTCCATACAGACTCTGACAATGATGATAGGCATAGTGAGGCACAGGCAGGGTTGACAGGGTCTGAATCTGTGCCATTGGTTGACATCCCACTTTTATCCACCCCATCCCCACACACAGTTACAATGCCCATACATACCTCATCACCAGTAATTATAGATGAGGGACAGTTGGCAGGTGGTGGCATGGGACAGGAAAGTGTGGTGACTATGGCAGGTGTGTCTGTACACAGCAGCCATAGCTGGACAACCAGTGAGGTACTACGCAGGCAGATGTACAGGGGTGCTTGTAGGAGGGTTGCTGGCCATCATGCCCCTGGCAAAAATGCCACAGCAAGTGTTACCAGATGCATGTTTCAGGCCATCATGGAGGCACAGGCACATATGGAATGTTACACCAGAGATAGTCTGAGGCTCCAGAGGGCTACTCTTCCTGCTGTACATGACAACATCCATGATCTAGCAGGTGCTCACTGTTATTTTGCAGAGGTCATGGATAGACGGTTGGGTGAGATGGTGGGAATTCTTGGCCGTGTGGTGTCTGTGGCAGAGGATGTGGTGGGAGTAAGGCATCGGTCATGTGAACGTAGGTCAGCAACACCAACAGGTGGAGGTCTACGTGGATGTGCAACAACTCACAGCCACTCCTTTAGTGGCAGTACCAGCACCAGCACTGCATGGGGGGGTGCTGTCCACACCACAACACAGCAGGCCACGTGCACGTGTTCTGACTGGTCCCAAGAGGGACACGGATTGAGCAGACAAGTGTCATCATTAGGGGAGAGTACCATATTTGGGCTTGTAACTGGTAGTGCCCATGGAACCCCTGGCAGGCAGAGTTCCCATGTCCATGGCCGGACACGGTGAGCTGTACACCCTGCCATATATGGTCTGCAGCTGTCCAACAACCTCCTGTATAGGGTAGCCACATGGCAGAAATTTGTGCATACATACACACAGACCACCAACACAGCTAGTGCACCTCTATACCTACATGCACCATGTCTGCACAGCCTATTTCATAAAGAACCCCCTAACCCACATACATATTGTCAACTAAATGGCTCAGCCCAGGCCTCTGGCAAACCCACAACACACTCTGTGCATATGATGATACCTGTGCCAGATCCCTGTCATCAATACCATCAATGCTGGGACATGCTAATATGATTTTGATGCACAGGGTGAATGTACTAAGGTTTTGCAGTGTAATGCTGTTTAACTTGTTTTCAGCCGGAATGATTAATGCTTACACGTCAGGGTATGTAGCTGTCCAGCCATGATGCATTATAGCTGTTATTAACACTGACTGATTGTGGTCTCTATAATGTATTCTGTTTGTGTTCTAGGTGTCTATGTGTCAGCAGGATGTTGGTCGGCTGTTGTTTCCTACAAGGGGTGTGGCACTGTAGTGACACATTGACTGTGTCATATGCCGGGTACAGCTAAACACAGGTAACAGGTCTGTATAATAGTTACTGCATGTGCCACATGGCTGATAGGTCTGAGGGGTGTATACAGGTGAGTGCATGGTGGTTGATGTAAGCAGTTCTGCTACAGTGGGCAATGGTAAGTGTACTGGGTGGCACACACCAAAAGTTTGTAAATAACACATATGCACACAGTGGCTTTGGTGTCAATGCAATACACAGAGAATACTGTTCACATGGATCTACTTCATTTTGCAGTGAACTCATTTTGGTCTATACAATTCCACCAAGACCAAATTGCCAAAACATCACATCAGTAAATAATCAGTCCGCCAGTTTAATGTCATTGACAATGGTACTGGCAGGGTATATGTCCTCTTCTCCGATGTAGTGTAATCCTGGAGTTGATAAACATAAGTGTGCTGGTGTGGGTGGCACCCCCCCCCACTTTGGAGGGTGTGGGGTGGCGTAGAACTACACATAGTGTGATTAACAACTACTTCACCTGTGACCATAAACTGTACAGTATAATGGCACAATAAGCAGGGGGAAACACACAAAAACCCTAATGTGGATGGCTGTGCCCACAACAACCACACCCATGTATATATACCAACTCCAGTATCACTGTACAGTTGTACAGTGGGGAAGAGGGCATTTACACATCCACTACTAGTTTTGATTGAATGTATTTCCATAAGATGATTGCTCTGAAATGTTACCTTTTGACAGTTAGTTCTCAGACAAATGATCTCCTGGGACATATATTTTCTGCAAACTGAAGTAGATCCCTTCACATACACACACACTTACTTGGCAACACTGAGAGTAGAACCCCTACCTAGGTACTTATTACTACTAATGTGTTTGGTCTTAATTGCACACACCACAGAGCTTTTAGGGTGAGGTGTATCCCGGGTTTCCTGTTAAGTGAAGAACATCACCAGGCCTTGTACAGTATGGTAATGGGGAATGTACTGGGTGTTAATGAACAATACATAGTATGACATACTGTAATATACACATTGCCAAACACATACAGTCATAGGCACATTTGACAGGCCTGGGTTTAGCAGTGCTAACTACCTTGTCAGTGAGTGCATTCTGTTACAGAGTTTTTGCACACAACACATGCATCATTGGGATGGATAGTGTAATCAGTCACCTGTATGGCTGATGGTGACAGTGGTCCTCATACAGTGGAGCTTGAGACATGTACTGGAGGGTACCATGGTGTAAAGACAGTATACCCAGCACCCACACCTCACATTGGATATTGTACTCATTGAAACCCATGATAATGCTCTGATATGCCCACAATCACACACTGACCAGGACTGCAATACAAACCCTTGTCTATCTAATCAGTGCTATTACAAGGATATGCATTTTTTGCACATGCCACAGGGATAGTAGGGTGAGGGTTTGTCATGGCTCTCTTAATGTCAGCAGCATCACTATCCCTTATAATGTATGGCAAGGTTTATTATATTCTGAGTATGTGGCCTCAGAATGCTGTCTCCTACAAGTATACATACTCACACATAACTGCACACACTTGCCAGGACTCAGAGGGTAACCCACGCTTATCTACTCATTTGTAGAACAGTGTTATGCTGAAACTGCAAGCTCCAGGTAGTCCAAAGGGTGAAGAGTGTAACAAGATACATTTAATGTCAATTACAGCAGCAGCCATTTCTAAGTATAGCAATGGGGGTGTAGTGAGTGAGAAGGCCTTCAGTATATTTTCAACTACAAGTTTACAAACGCAAAGACACTGTTATTCTCAGTAATGCACACTTACACATTTGCCAGTACTGAGGTTCATAAGTGCAGTTGTTCCTAGGTTTGTACCAGGCTAATGTCCATGGAGAGATGAGAAGAGTAGGGCATATGGGTACACTGTTATCATGCCACCTGACATTTGTAAGCAGGCCATTTATCAACCGATGCCACTTGAGTGATCCCCAGGGTGACAGTTAAATTCAACATCCAATCATCTGGTTTTCCCTTGCAGAGGGCCAATGAGGTGCTCCAATTGACATGTATGCAACATATATTACATAACATGGCCAGTGTCTGGGTTAGAGACCTGCACCCAAGCATGTTCTGTTGACTGTGGTAGTCTGGTTGAGGTATCCATGACATGTGGTACATACAGGGTGGGGTTTCCTAGCTGTGGCATTCATAACACAGCTGGGCAGCCATGTCAGTATCAGTCAATTGGATATTGCCTGTAAGCTGCCAAGATGGATACCTGACATCTGCACATCTGTACAGAGGATAGACATAAATTAGCTAGCCAACAGGTTATGCATTAGGATGAATGTTTTGACAGATAGACGTCTGACACTGATAGGTATGCCATTACTACATGACAGTAGCTCTCAATGACATGTCCTAAACACATAGTAGTCTACAGTTAATATCCACATATCAAATTAATATCCAATAGGAGATACTTAATAACAGACAGCTCACACACCAAGAACACGATAGTCAGTACTCAGAGTCCAGCTTTGCATGCAGAGGTGTATGGTTCCAGTACTACAATCTTCAATATACTCTTACTTGGAAAAGCACTGTTAAAAGTAGTAATATAACAATACAATACATGCAAGTGTGACTGCATATAACCTGGGATACTACTCATGCATGAAACACATACAAAGAGAAAAGATTGTGGAACTAGCCATGTATACTAAGGTGTCCCATACAGTATACTCACACCCCCGTGTTACTGTAATGACAGCACATAGAAGCCTGTTATGTACATGAAATTAAATACACTTATTAAATATGTCATTACTCAGCTATTTTATCAGACCAGAATATAATCACTGGTTACCAGGGCTGAGCTATGCTTAGCAGGTGTAAGCATTGCTTAAATGTAAATGCTAAGCAGATTTGCGCACTGGTAAGCAAAGCCTAAATGGTGTAAGTGCCTTATCATTTAACCGTACATTAGCAGTGCTTACCATCACGCAAACCCACACAAACCCACTTAAACATGCTTAAAACTGACTTAACCCCTCTGTATCCAGCAGTCCTTGTTCTACCCAACAACAAAATAAACAGCCCTTGAACCCAGGACCCTGTAGGCTATAGTCACAGCACTTAACCACTAAGCCATCTGAGGTGTACAAATATCTGTTGCTTGTTCAAATATATAATTCAGTACATGTACTGAATAGTAGTGAACAACTGCTTTGACTACTACAATTGTTTACTACTTGTTAGTGAAAATAGTGTTGAATCAGACATGTTTTAATATCTAAATATACATATATCAGATAAATATGGTGGGATATCATTGCTGGAGCCTTCCTGTGTCCTGACAGAGTGCTCTTCAAACTATCTGGAGATATACAGAGCTGAGTATATTTTTCTGGCACTTCAGAGTTGTGTACTGGTAATTGTTGTTTGATTAATTTTATATCATTGCTGGCTGACTTCAGAGTTCTGCACTGTTATTTTTGCTTCACTGTATAGTTTTTCAGATCTCTGCTGAAGGTGTTTTTCCCCCTCCCCCTATTTCTCTGAGTCTTATGTTGGTATAACTGGTTTTACATCATGTGTGTTATCTGACCATCTCAAGGATTACTTGCATAAAATTAGACCCTCTTAGTAAAAAAGTCTGCATATCATTTCTAGAGCCTTCCTGTGTCCTGACAGAGTGCTCTTCAAACTATCTGGAGATATACAGAGCTGAGTATATTTTTTGGCACTTCAGAGTTGTGTACTGGTAATTGTTGTTTGACTAATTTTATATCATTGCTGGCTGACTTCAGAGTTGTGCACTGTTATTTTTGCTTCAATGTATAATTTTTCAGATCTCTGCTGAAGGTGTCAGTTTTCCCATACCCACCCTTCCTATTCCTGTGTTGTTGTTTAAATTTGGAGGCTTTTGCAGTTGCACACCCCCACTGTAGATTTGATCTGGGACACTCCCCCCAGTCCCATCTCTTTACCTCATTCTACCCAAAAGACTCTTTCTGCACTTGTTTTTAGTCATTTTTAATTTAATTGCATTTTTTAAACTGTTTGGTCTAACATTGCTACATACTCAAGTGTGCTAGCTTGCACTGCATTTGAATTGTTTTGACTGCTGTTTTAGCTAATTTTCTGTATATATATATATATATATATATATATATATATATATATATATATATATATATATATATATATATATATATATATATATATATATATATATATATATAATACCCTTCCTGTAACTAGTGTAGTCCAGATTCAGATGTGCTGTATCCAGGACTGTATGTAAGCTTCTGAGCCCCCCCAAGCTTTCTGTGCTGGAGGGAAGCCTTCTAGCTTATCAGTGGGAATGGTAAGCACTAGGTAACCTATCTACCACATAAGGAGTGGTTCAGGCCCAGAAATTGCAGTTATTGGCCATTTGGGCAGTTTTTCCATCTCTCTCAACTTTCTAATTTAAAAGCCCACATTTGCACTTGGTTCCCCCCTTTCCTGTAACTAGTTTAGTCCAGATACAGATTCTTAGTTTTAGCACTTGAATTTGCTTATTTGTGATCAGAACTTGTTCAGAACTTGTAAGCACTAAATAACCTAATAATTACTACAGCACTCAACCTTCCTCATTACCTAGAGGAAAACAGTTTTGGTACTTACTTTCCTCACTTGCTTAGAGAAAAACAGCTCTTGTACTCACTTTCCTCACTTTTCTAGAGGAAAATTGTTTTTTTATTCAGGCATGTCCAAGGGTCAGCTCCCAGTGTTCTCTCCTGTCTATCTGATGAATCTGGGCATCTTGGGGCAATGTAGAAATTGCCTCATGTACACAGACAACCCTCTCCTCCTACCACCCAACACTACAACCTGTGAGAGATGCACTTATCTAGCCAAACTGGAGGTAAAGCTCTCTCCAATCAAGACTGAACTTGACAGTCAAGAGGAGAAGGTAAACACTTGCACCACACCACACTCATCACATAGTCTCACTAAATCTACACCACCAAAATCCACACATAGAAACACAAAAAAATTCATGGAGGCTCTCAATAATAATCTGCTGAAGCAACAGAGACCTCCAAAGCATAAATGCAAGCAACCTCCACCTCCCCAACATAACCCAAATGACACATAGCCCGCAGACTCAGTGTGCCACTCAACCACAGCCAATAAGGCAAAACAACGTACCCAACACACTAGTCATAGGTGACTCTATAGTCAGGCACACTGATTTCCCACTCACCAGGCTTAACAAGGAGAAGGTTACTGTCAGCTGTCTGTCGGGTGCCAGGATCTGCCACATATCCCACGCACGCAGGTCACTCCACAACAAGTACAAATATGAATCTGTCATTGTCCATGTTGGTGTGAACAACCTGAGACGTACCTCCCTGGACTACATGAAAAGAGACATGGAAGAGCTCTCTGATCTTGTAGCCCAGGCAGGTATGACCCTAGCCCTGAGTAGTATTCTGCCATCACCCAGAATGATGCCACAGTACAAGAACAAAATGATTGACTTCAACAATTTGCTACGCTTCTGGTGCCATTCTAAAGGGATTCAGTATCTGTCTGCCTGGGATGACATGGTTGACAGACCACGATGCTTTGCCAGAGATGGCCTGCACCTGTCACCCCTGGGATTCTGGATACTGGCTAAGGCTCTTGCTGCCCCATTAGTGCCTTTTTTAGGCAAGGTTCAAATGACAAATTCACCACCATAGCAGGAACAGGCAAGCAAAAACTGAGGGTGATGCTACTCAATGCTAGAAGTCTAAATCTCAAAATGCACTCACTCGAGGCACTCCTTAAAATGGAGAACATTGATATCTGTGCAGTGACTGAGACCTGGTTCAAGGCTCCAGAGAGCACCCCTGCACTACCAGGCTATAACTCTTACCACACTTTTCGGCCATGTAACCTGGACCGTAACACCAAAGGTGGAGGTGTGTCTATATTCATTAAGGATATCCACACCTCCAGGCTAGTTGCTCAGCATAATGCAGCCGAGGTTATCCAAGTGCAATTAACTCTGGGCAAAACTGCAATCCAAATTATAGCTTGCTACAGATCACTCACCATGCCCCAGGATTCCCACTCCTCTTTTCTTGATGTACTGGAAAATATTAGAGTTCAACCAAACACCCTAATAATGGTCGATTTCAACTACCCCACCATTAACTGGGAAAACTACTCATGTACCAACTCCTTCACTTAACACTTTCTGAAATTCATAAACTCCAATGCCCTGGATCAACTTATCCACACCCCCACCAGGGGCAACAATATCCTAGATCTAGTCATTACCAACATGAGTGACCGGTGTTCCACACCTGAAGTCAATGCCTCATTGGTCCGATCCGACCATAAGCTAATTACCCTAGATATCCACATCCTGCCCCCACTCCCCATTAAGGAAACCATGGTGAAACATTTCTCCAAAGCCAACTTCATGCTTCTTAAGACAGAAGTAGTGAACTTCATGACACCCATGCAGATGGACAATACAGTTACAACTACTGAATCCTACACAATTGCACTTTATAAGCACTTACATGAGTGTATGGATCATGCTATCCCAAACAGAACCAAGACACTATCCTCCAAAAAAAGGAAGCCTATCTGGTGGTCCCCTGCCATAAATAAATAGTACAACAGAAGGAATAAACTGTTGCAAAAGAGAGCAAAATCCCATGGGTGGAGGAGCTCCCTGGTCAGCCTCAGTAAGAAGCTGCAATCCCCGATAAAATCCTCCAAAGCTAGTTACGAAAACAAAATCGCCACTGATTCTAAAGACAACCACAAAGCATTCTATAGCTATGTCAAGAATCTCAATGGCAACACTCAGATCTGCTCTGAGTTACAGCACAATGGCACTAAATATACAGACCCTACTGATATTGCCAACATCCTGGCAGATAGGTTCAGTGCTAACTTTACCCGCCTCTCACCCCCTAAAGAGCTCATCTGTATACCGGAAGAATGCAAAGTTCCTGTAATCACGGCTGCACAGGTAAAAACCACTTTCTCCAAAGCCAAGAACACAGCATCCATGGGACCAGACAACATCCCAGGCTGTGTTCTACATGAACTACAGAATGAATTGGCACTCCACCTAAGTACCATGTTCAATCATAGCCTCACCACAGGCTTTGTGCCAGTTGAATGGTGCACAGCAATGGTTATCCCACTCCACAAGGGGGGAGCCACCATGACCCCAGGAACTACCGCCCCATTAGCCTGACGAGCCTGTTCTGCAAGGCCATGGAACGTATCATCATGGAACTTATAAACAAAGACATTGGTAATCTCCAAACTCTGGACCCTACCCAGTTTGTGTTTGTAAAAGGCGGATCATGTCTCCTAAACCTGATAGACTTCTTTGAAGCAGTCACCAAAGCCGTAGACACAATTAAGGTGGTTCACACAGCCTATCTAGATCTTTCCAAGGCTTTCAACACCATCCCCCACTCTGGAATTATAGATAAACTCACTAAACTAGGTATAAATCCCTATGTCACAAGATGTGTTGCCAACTGGCTCACTGACAGAACCCACACTGTGAAAGTAGCAGGCTCCAAATCCAGCATCATACCAGTGACAAGTGGAGTACCACAAGTTCAGTCCTGGCTCCTCTTCTGTTTGGTATCTACTTCTCTGAAGTACAGGCTAACACAGAAGGTCTTTGGCTAATGAATTTGGCTAATGAAGTTCGCAGATGACTGCAAACTAGGAGCCATAATCGAAACTTCTAACGATGTGGACATCCTACAAAAGGGCCTCACTGAGACAGATGCTTGGTGTCAAAGCCATGGCCTCAAGCTCAATGCCAAAAAGTGCATTGTCATCCCCTTTGGTAAAAACTCTGTACCCATGAACTACAACATAGGCGGTAGTATACTTAACATCAAAAGTGTGATTAGAGACCTTGGGACACAGGTGGACAGTAGTCTCTCCTTTGATAATCACATCACCACAGTAGTCAGGAAATCCTTCCACATGGTACACCTCATCACAAAAGGTTTCTCATCCAGAAAAAAAGAGGTCATTGTTCCCCTCTACTCATCACTCATTATACCCATTATAGAGTACAATGCCCCTTTTGGTATGTACCTCACAAGACAGCTACAGCAACTGGAAAGGTTGCAGAAATACCTCACAAAGAGGATTACCGGCCTCAAACAGATGCCCTACGCAGACCATCTCAAAAAACTCCAGCTTTACTTCATCGCATATCGCCTACTCAGAGGTGATCTCTGCCTAACATACAAAGCTATGTCAAACCCAGAGCTGTTGGACATGCTCCACTTAAAGAAATCCCAATCCCTCCGAGCTACATGCTCTAGGGACCTAAACCTTGTCACCACAATAAGCAGAACATGCCAGAGGGATAGATTCCTGTCCCAGAGACTTCCCATACTCTGGAATAAACTACCTATCTATATCAAACAAAGCTCCTCATTAGCACTCTTCAAGAAAAATCTTGATGATTGGATGGGAAATAGGAAATTCACCCCGGGGATCACCTCTGTGGCTCTGCTTGACAGTGGCACAGGAAAATAATTTTCTTGGTTGGCAAAAGCCAGGGTACCTTTTTGGCTGGGCTTATATAGGCCCCAGGGCCAATAGCCTAGTACATACCTATGAATCTTTGAACCTATGGATACATCTGACAAGGTATATACAACACTCATGTTTACACTTAACAAGTATATATATATATATATATATATATATATATATATATATATATATATATATATATGTATACATGTACATACACACACATATATATACAGAAACTGGAGCAGCATGCAATGTCAGATAGAACAGGACCAAGAACACTGACATCTACCACAGTCTGTACACAGGCCAAGTAACATATTCACAATACACTACCACACAATACTGACACTCTGTCAACAATCACCATAAGTACACAGACCTAGCTACTGTACAGACTACAAGAGAATATCCAGGTTTTGTCCTCAAATATAAGGCCAACTATCTATAACATGTCTGGCAGTCTGATATATCACTGGCTTGTTTTCAGGAATGATGTCAGTAAATAATTATATACTGTACATATGCACCTCTTACTGCATGAGATATGGACAAAGGGTGACAGACTTGGGGGACAGAGGCACAAACACAGGGCCAATATTGACATATTGCTGTGATAAACTGAGAAAATTGCTGGTGTAACAGGGTTTGTTGTGACATATCTTTTCTGAGGAATATGAAGTCAGTAACACACATGAATGTTACCATTTACTGACTGCAATCATCAGAGTATGCTACTGCATTTATAAAGACATAGCATGTGTGAGTAACACACCACTTCTAAGACTCCAAACTCTGGCTAATCTGCAGACAGCCCTACAGGTGAGAGTTTCCTCAACCACATAACACTGTCATGCCAGACTTTAAATCATGCAGAACAGCCATATCCACACAAACCCTGTTAAACCAACATTACTTCAAATATAGAACAGCAATACATACATACTGTCCCCATGTCTGGAACATCCCTCCTGTTTGTTGGCCTGTCTCCACAGTGTTTGTTGTAAGAGGTATTTTCAAATACCATCTGTGATGCTGTCAGACACCTACATGAAGTCCTGCTCATAGTGAAGGAAAAGGGCCAACACCCACATGAAGTGCTTAGTTATAGGAGTGTGTTTCCATGCAATTGGCTACAGGAATGATACCACAGCTATTCCACATGCAATTAGCAAGTGGGGGACTCCAATTTGTGCACAGGCCATTAGCTGATCATGAGCATTACCTAAAAAAGTCAAGCTGCTGCCTATGCAAAACAGATGTATTTTTCCACATCTATCAGAGTGGGTGAGAAAGAGAGAGAGAGAGACAGAGAGAAAGTACGAAAGGAAGTGAGAAAGAGCCAAACGTGTTTGTGTATGATCCGTAGGTGGAGAGTGATATCTGTGTAGTATAACGGCTGCCTATATTGTTTACTAATCCATACTGTCACATAGTAACTGCACATGGCAGTGCACATTTATGGCTGTGGATTGTCTACAACAACCTCTACAGTGTTTGAAAACTGTTGGCCTTGTAATGTGGACAATGGGACATATAGGTCCTCAATATAATAATGTAGCAAAACCCACACTGCAATGGATCCTGCCATTATAAAATCACCCCAACACCCACACAGAATACTGATGACACACACTTACCAGCACTGAGTTTCAAACACCTAGCTGGCTATGTAGTACTATTACAGTGCTACGTGGTTATTGCATGTGCCACAGAGGTTACATATTTGAGAGCTGTCCAAAGGTATCTTTGAAGGTGAGTGACATCAGCAGCAGTGCTAAAGGAGGGGTAAGGGAAGTGTAGTAAATGTGAATGTCTACAAAATTAGGTGTCAACAAAGGCACACATACACTCTTTCACACAAACACACACATTATCACAGTTGCTAGAACCAGGATTAGAATTCCTACCCAACTAGTTTGCTACACTACAGTATTACACAGTTATTGCAAGCGCCACAGAGCTTATAGAGCTGAAACTTGACCAGAGGGTTTTTCCAAGGTGGTGGAGTGAGCATGAATGCCCTCAGAATTACACACACACACACACACACACACACACACACACACACACACACACACACACACTTGCTAGCACTGAGATCCATAGGTTCATTGCTTCACAGGTGTGTAGTAGGTGAATGGGCCTTAAGGCTCTACAAGGCTAGGCCAAGGAAATACTTTGGCATCAGGCCACATGACAATAGTCCTCAGTGTGGCTCAAGGGTGTAGTCCCTGGAGTGGTCCCCAGGATTGGGTATTGTATTCACCATCCACTCATTTGGGTTACTGTTGTGGGTGGCCAGTGATGTGCACTGCTTCCCATGTATATGATCTATATTTCATAACATGGAGAGTGTCTGGGTTGTGCACATGTCCCACATGCATGTTCTTTGACATGTGGCATTGTACTTGAGGTCTGTGGGGAATGTTGTGTGGACAGATTGTTATCTTCATGACCCCATTTGGTGAGACCTGGCTATGTAACTGAGGTTGTGCATGCACCTACATTGACAGCATGATACGGGTATTCAGTGGAGTGGCCTCAAAATCATACATCTCCAAACACACACACACACACACACACACACACACACACACACACACACACACACACACACACACACACACACACTCTCAGTCACACACAACTTTACATTTGCCAGGACTGGGTATACAAATGCTAGATGAATACTGATTTGTACTATCATGTTACACAGTTATCACAAGCACCACAGACACTATAGGGCTGAGGGCTACCAAAAAGAATGTCTACAGTGATTGACATCAGCACATCATGTGATATCGGCCGGTTGGATGTGTGGTGGGTGGGACAAGCCTCATAATGGAAATCTCTCTGTCACTTTCTGTCTTTTTCTTCCCCACATCTGTGTGTGTGTATGTTTGACATATTATAGTGCGTTGGCCTTGGATAATTGTGAGTATTCCTATCCAATGTGTGTGTGCAAAACATGAATGGTGTACAATATGGTGTATGTGCACAGACATCTGTGACTGACAGATATGTATAGTCCACTGTGTTGTTAGACATAGGCCTCATTTCTCTGAAATGGGCTTCATTTCTCTAAGTATAGGAGGATGCCCAGTATGACCTTCTGTACTGAGTGTGTGAGTCCATTCCAGGTAGGTTGTACTCCAGTCCAGGGTTTGATGTTCTACAACCTGTTTCTGCAGGATATCTGTAGATAGGCTGACAATATGGAGTTACAATGGGCGACAGATAGTGGGATACTGTAACTATTGCTGTCTGTGCTGCTTGTGTTACAAGGTTGGTCTTAGCAGAGATATTCAGACATATGTACTGTTTTACACTGTGATGTATTATGTCATCAACTACTGACAGGTATACTTATTTGCTCACAGTTATTTCCTGGTAGGTAGTGCCATGTTTGGTATCTCATTTACTGTATGTGCGAGTCAGAGAGAGGTGTCAATCCCTGGGTACTACTGTGTCAGTGTATGTGCTATGCATTGTTCCTTGCCAAGGCCTGGGCATACTGGGCATGCCTCCTTCTGCCTACATGGGCAGGCTCAGATTGTTCCTCCTCCTTGTCCCTCTGTGCCTGTGTTGGCCTTGGCAAGGGTGGGGGGCTGTGTGGCCTTGCCCCATGCTGTTCTTGCTGCAACTGTTTCCACAGGATCATACTGTGTAGCATGGCACATACAATGAACATTTGTGTACATGTAGCTGGAGAGTACTGCAAGGCTCCACTGGATATGTCCAGGCAGTGGAACCATGACTTGAGCATCCCAAACACATGCTCTACTATGATTCTGGTTTGTGTGTGTGCCTCATTATGGAGTTCTTGTTCGTGTGTGTGTGCATTTCTGAGGGGTGTCGTCAGCCACAGCTCCAGTGCATAGCCAGCATCCCTCACTAGGTGGCCATATGGGATGTCCCCACTGGCAAATGACTGGCGCAGCTGTGTCATATGCCAGATGTGGAAGTTGTGATAGCTTCCAAGACTGCCATCACACACATTCAAGATAATGCCCTGGGCATCGCACATGACCTGACAGTTGATGGAGGGGAAGCCCTTGTCGTTTATGTAGACCCTACCCTGCTCAATGGGTGGTGCTTTGATGTGTATGTGCATGCAGTCTATAGCACCCACTACCTCAGGCTATCCTGCTATTTGGTGGAAGAGATGCATATTGCTGGTCAATGCCTCACGGGTATTGAGGAAATATATGTGCTCACTGACATGTGCTGACATGGCATCCAGGAACTGGTGGAGTACCATGGATGCTGATGACTGCGAGATCCCCATGATATCCCCAGTTTCCCTTTGGAAGGTTCCTGTGGCTAGTATTCTTAAGCCTACACATACCTTGATATCCACTGGGATGGGTTTCACTCTGTTGGTTCTGTGTGTGAGGTGTGGCTGGCACAGCTCAGCAATTTGTTGTAAAATGTCCCTGTTCACCCTATAGCACTCCACTATCTCCAGCTCATGTAGCCTCTGGTAGGTTACCCTGGGTCTGTACACTCTTGTTCTTCTCCTCACTCCTTGCACATATTGATGTATGAGAGCAATAACAGCCCCTAACATTTTGTTAGTTTTGTCAGGTAAAATCTCCCCGTCTGTTTACACCGGTGGTGTAGAGTCTGTGGGAAAATACAGACTGGAAGGTGTCTGCATAGCTTATAGTAGTGTGCTAGGCTGTTCCATGTGTAATTGTCTGATTCTGATACATTTCACCTGCCAGCTATGTTAGTTCTCCTTGATTGACTTCCTACTACTGTTTTCCCTTCCCATTTAAGCCGCAAGACGTGCCACACTTACCCAGTGCTCAGATGTGAACAGAGCTGCTATTTCTTGTGTTTTTTTTCTTTGTTTAAAACACAGTGCACGGCACACACACCCATTTAGGAAATGTAAACACTGCTAGGCAGCCTCAGACACACCCTTCCTTAGCTCTGCTTAGCTAAGGGCAAACACGAGCCACAGAGCTCCAATAAGCTTACAACATGCATGACACTCCCCCTTATGAGGTCATCTACCTCTTATACTTATGCAAAGTGTTGCTGCACCTACACGGTTGGGCGCAAGCTAACACTGATAGGAGATCTGTGATTCAGTATCAATCCCCTCATTTGTATAAAACAGACTGCTAATTCATAGTTACTACACTCACACTGAGCCTTCCCCCTTAGCAACCACTATTCCCTGGTATTGTTGTCTTATGCATGCCATTGACTATTATTTGGGTTTGAAACTTATTTCTAACTTTTTTTTTATTTTCGGGCCGATCCTGTTTGTGCACCACTGCCCTATGCTTAAATGGCCAAAATCGGCCAAAAAAAGTTATTTTTTATAATTTTGCAACTATTTCTCATGCCAGTGGCCATATATTTGGCCATTGGCATGCCTACTACATTGAATACATGCTTTCTTTCAAGCTTTGTAATTTGCAGAAATGTATTCGGTTAGTAACCGAATACATTTCTGCAGGTTACACTATTCTTGCACAGACGCCTGCCTGCTTCCTGGATCACTAATTCACCTAATTTGTATGGTTTTCATCAGCAAATGAGGTAATTAGCATAAAGCAGTGGTGTCCATGCAGGAATAGTGTAGGCGTGCTCATGCACATCTCTGGGGCTTGATCCTAGATCGCTCAGTGGCCATATTGCATGCAGCAGCTCTTGCACTATTCCTGCACTCTGTGCAGAGCTTGCTGAATCTGGTTTACTATTATTTAAGATTGTAAAAGCTGATGTGATGTATTATATGGATCACAACAGTAAATGTACCAAGCACTAATAAAAGATTATTCTTTAAATACATAGACATCATTGCTATCATCAACTGCATTATTTCTTCTATAGATTCTTTAAATTTGCATATCTGCTAGTTGGTGAAGTGCAATTCTTGAGCTGTCAATAAAGTTCTTACCCATATGTTTCCACAATTGTGTATTCTTTTAAGAAGTTCTTTAAGTAAAATATTAGAATATTAGCAGACTCAAGACACTCAGGACAGCATTTAATTGCAACCCTTTGGGTGGCTTTTTTCACTACAATTTACTTTGTTTACAGAAAATCAATAGAAGTAATTTCTAATGTCATTGATGGATTTCAGAAGAGCTGAGATACAGACTTTTACAGCATTAAACTGCTATTCCTGTAAGATGTAGCTGCTGTCTTTATTATATTAGCTCCAGTCAAGGAATCCACTGTGTTAAATGTGTATTGTTGAAATGAATAATCTATGCTTGTCAGAGTGCCTACAGCTTTCTCTGAAACATCACTTCAAGTTGAAGGAGAATCATTTATTAAAACTTGGTTGAGCTATATGCCATTGTGCATGACAGAGCTGTGTCTGTATTCAATACAGAACATGAATTCAAGTGTAACCAGTATTTTCCATTTTAAACTTACAACTCCACATTGTTTCTTCAGTCCACCCTGCATTTCAAAATGTATAGAGCTCTCCAAATTAATGTCCCATATGCAATAAAAATCATTTATATACTTTCTGGCTACTGTCAGGCACAGCTGCATACAACTGTACATTACATGTGAACATTTAGTCTGTTAAATATATCTGAGTCTCTAGAACTTGCTTCTGACTAATGTTCAGAAAAAGGAACATCACAATACATATAGTATACATACCTGGTTGTACTATTGTATAAACTATCTTAGCATATACATTTTAAGTAAAGCCCATGTAATATGGTAGTATATTGGCTATTTCAGAATAGCGGCTACCACAAAACTATATTCAGGTTCTTAGTGCTAACATTTTTTACAAAAGATGACTGTTGTTTTTGTTTACTGTCCTGCCCAAAGAAAACGCTAGATGCATGTATAGAGGGCAGTGTTAAGGCACTTAATGAAAACAGTATAGCATTTTCTCAAGTGAAAAGATGAGCTACAGATTTATTGTCCTAATAATATGCCTACATACTTTTAAGTAATTCAAGCTCTTGTCAAAAGGAATTAAGCACGTTGACTAAATCACCTCTATCGGCATCAGCTTTCGAAGTGAAAAGTGCAATCCTAATGGTCTTGTGTTTCCAACACAAACTGTCATATGTTAACAAATAAAACCAGTTCTGTTACATAAGATGGAGTAAAAATCCTCTGCACCTCATACCTCCTTTACTAGCTATATGATTCCTTTACCATAGGAGAAGGAGAAACACCTTAATAAGATAAACAGAGCACTGACATGAAATAAAGCCTCACAGTTCTATTATTTAATAGCAAAGACAGCCTGGGAAACACAAAATTAGTTGGAGTTAGAGACTGACAAATACAAAATTAACCATTTTTGATGGTGCTAATAAAAACATGTTTGTATTATTGTTCTCCATGTAATTATTTTCTTATTGTTGTGGTATAGTGTGAATATTACATACTGTATTTACAGATGTCTAGAAATTGCTGCTCTTCTGGGTCTTTATCATGTCAGTGAAACGGCATTACAGTGAATGCCATTTCATCGACACATACAGACCAAAATCGGAAAAGAGCGAAAGCTCAGGTCAGAGATTTCTTTCCAAGGGAAAGAAATCGCTTGGCCTGAGTTGTGACATTGCCCTTTACCCCACTGTATTGCGATCACACAGTTGGTATATTTAGTTAGGGGGGTGTGGGGGGCAAAGCCCCCCACTTTGTAATGTTTTAAGTGGTATGTTGTCTTTTGTTTTTTCACAGATATTTTCCCATTGGAAAGAAATCGGTGAACTGGGACTCCACTCTTTTCAGATTTCATTCTATATGTGTCGGTGAAACAGCATTCACTGTAATGTCATTTCACTGACATGATATAGACCCGCTCTACTTCATAGTTGTTTTGGTTAAACTGTTTATTTGCTTTTGACCTAGGTAGTAACTGGAAAGGTCTTTCGGAAAAAGTCATTTACCAGTTATTAAACCAAGAAAGAAAAGTAAATTTATTTTCATCTTCTCAATTATGCACAATTCCTCCTGTGTGTATGACATCCATTACCATACACAGTTCTCCAAATAAGGCCTAACCATTAATTTATAATAGCAAGGTAAGATCATTCATCAACAGAATTAATCTGTTTAGTTAAATATCCCTGCATCTTTTTAGTAGTACTGAATGCTTTCTCTCTGAACATAAGTAAATTTGGGAGTAATCTATATCCTTCAATACTTTTCTTTACGTGAAACTTCCAAAATATACCTGTGAAAAAAGAATTCCTGCAACAATTCCCAGTATAAAATAAATAATGTTGATTTTTTTATGAAAAAGAAAATCAATGACTTCTGACATTTATCACACATATTCGACTACTTTAGAGACTTCTTTAGATCATTTAACCATATGGTATTAATTACTCCATATTATTCATTCATTCATTCGTTCATTTATTCATTCGTTCATTCATTCATTCTTTCCTTCTTTCATTGCTTCATTTATTCTCTGGTTTACCTGTTTAATTCTGTATGAGATAAGATGAAACAGATCCTACTCAGACAGTCAAAGTGCCAATGGCAAAAAAAAAACTAATTCTACATAGGACAGCATTCTATTAAAGAACAGGCAGGTATACAGCAACATAGATACACACACACACACACACACACACACACACACACACACACACACACACACACACACACACACACACACACACACACACACACACACACGCACACACACGCACACACACAAACTTTCTCTCTCTCTTACTCATCTGCGAGTAATTGGGTGGATAATCCATTCATCTTTGGGAGGTCTTTTAATTATTGTAGGAAACTGGACCATCTCGAGAAAATCCATGCAGACACAGGAGACCTATGTAGACTTAGACTTCACCAAGAAGGCACCTCTGGTGGGAATCAAACTAAGCAGCCAGGTGCAAAAAAAGAATACCTTCAAAAAATTCCATGTAAGTATAATAAATGCATGGAGTGGGTAATACAGGATCTTTGAATTATCTTTATGAACCAACATTTGAACAACCCCCACTGGATAACTCACCTCTCATACTCACTCTTTATCACCACTTTTCTCATAATTCTTAATCAGTCTTACCATCTTTCACCCTACAATTACATGACAATTTATTAACTGTATATGTGAATTGGTCCTTCTATGACCCTTTCCAGCAGCAACAGTGTGTGTGTGTGTGTGTGTGTGTGTGTGTGTGTGTGTGTGTGTGTGTGTGTGTGTGTGTGTGTGTGTGTGTGTGCGTGCATGTGAAAATATTTATATATACGTTTACAGTAGTCAGGCAAGGCAGAGTACCCAGTGAAAAACAGCATAGACACAAAGTTCACTCCATATAGTTAGTAACCAGAAATCACTGAACCTCAGATCTCTGAGACAGAGATCTTTATCAGTAAGCCACCAAGCCATCAAACCAACAAGCCGCATGTTATGCATATTGATTTACTCTTATGTAACTTCCTTGTTGCCCTGTCAAAAAAAAAAAAAAAAACAATCTGCAAGAAGTACTTGACAGAATTTATTGATTTAGTGCTTTCGTTCCTATGACAATAATGTCATCAGAAATAATAACAGCCCTGTAAAGTAAGCTTAAATATGCTAAAAATGCAGGTATCCCAGGAAGTTTCAAAGATTCAACCTATCAGACCTTCTCATTAAAACTGGAGCAAGCAAGGCATATTCATTCAAGCCAGGAAAAGCATCAGAATTTAAAAGAATTTTCCATGACAATTCCTTACAAAGTAAGGTGGTTTGCCAATTACCCCTCCCCCCCACTCCACTGTCCTGGAAGACCTTTTGCAATATAAAAAAAGTAAACCTGGGAATGTTCAAAATAACCACTTGTGACCCCTCAAAGATGTAACCACACTGGCTGCATGCACTATACCCACTCATGAAGTGGTCATCTTGTGCTTAAAGGAGATATCACTATTGTTCAATGACATGATTATGAAATATTGTGTGGTGATACATTTATTAAGACTAGGAAAAATACCCGGAACTCTGAACCAATTGTTCTTAACGTTGGAGTGTATACCACCAGAATCCACAAAATGATGTACGAACATAGGTAACATATGGTCAAAAATAATTCTTGACCCAGGGGTGTTGGATAAAAGTTTTTTCAAGTTAGATGTATAAAAATATGATCTACCTGACCAGATAAAATCAATGGCTTTCTCCAACAGGATGCTGGGGTAAGTATGATCAATAAACATATTCTTAAGCAAAATACATTATTAATAAAATGTTCTTCCTCAGATACAGTTCTGAAATGATGAATGAATTGTCCTTTCATAATAGCATATTTCTGCTTGAAAGAATGAGCACTAAGAAAATGTTAGTATTTGAAGAATGTGCCATTTTTTGTATATGGTGGACTCATAATGGCTGTTAGCCAAATTCTTGTGCAAATATATTTCTATAAAAGAAATACCCATTTGTTGAATTTTAAAGCAGAATTCCAGGAAGGAAGTAGTGCAGACAAGGTATTGAAAAAAATGGTTAAATACATCTAAGTTATTAATCCAAGCAATGAAAATATAATCCAATAATTGAAAATATAATCAAATGAAGGGTCATAACTCACTGTGTCTTCAAAATAAGATCTCCCAGTGGCATAAAACCACAATGGCAAAAGTTGGAGTGCAGGCTGCCCTATTTGCCACTACAGGGGATTGCTTAAAATATAAAGTCTCAAATGTAAAAAAAGTTATTGCTTATAACCAAAGCCATCATAATACAAATAGTGTTTTGGTAGAGACAATGTCATGAAGCTATAAGCCAATAGATTGTGGAAGAATGGTGAACTAGTCCTTGATGTCCTCCATGACCAAAATATCACTCAGCTCATATTTTAACTCCATGATTTTACAAAAGAAGACTCAAGTCTTTTATGATGGTGGAAAAGTGTGTGATTAAAGGTTTTAGCTTTTGGTCAATAAAAATAGCTAGTGGTTCTATCTTATAACCACCTGTTGACATAATGGGTCTCACTGGGAGACTAACTCTGTCCTTTTGAATCTTGGGTATACTGAAAATTACAGGAATATATGATTTCTTCATGGTCAAAAATTGTATTTCTCCACTAAGATGTCACGATCCAATAATAAATAATAAAGGGCCATATTGATATGTTGGTATAAATGATGGATTTCACTTATACTCACTACCTGATAAAATTGTCATTTAAAATTAAATTTTGCATCCTCCCAATATAATCAGTTTTGTCCATCAAAACAACTCCCCTCCCTCTTGCCAGGTTTCAAGATCCTGATCTCACAGTTTCATACAATTCACAGAATTGCTGTTCTTTAATAGTTAAATTATAATATTTATGTTCTAGTGGGTTGGATGCTAAGGCTCAAATGTCATTTGTACAAAATATTTCCAGAGCAGCTAATGATGGTTGTAAATGTGAGTTCTTTTGACATCTCCACCAAAGATCCAATGTGAGTTGAACTGAATCTAGTAGTCCCATCCATTAAGAAATCAATATTGAGTTTGCATACAAACATTTTCAGTTCAATTATAGTACTGACCACATTAAGGTGTCATGCAGATTAAGGTGTCATGCAGGAGTGAAAGTGAAACCTTATTTGAATAAGTGTTCACAAACTCCAGTAGTGCTGCTATGTCTGAAGTTAAATAAATTAAAGGTCAAACCTAAGTCTTCGTTGTCAATGGACAGAGGATCATCAACAGGTGATATAGAAAGGGAATTCATCAATTCCTGGGACCTCTTCTCCTGCATGCTTGCCCTTGATTCTATTTCATATATTGCTTGTTTTGATGGGCCATACTGCCCTCTCTTGTTGGCAAGTCTTTCTGAATGCCCAAGAGGTGATTCCTCTAAAAAGAGATGTAGAGGATATGAGGCCTAATATCATCAGCTTCTTATAGATCGTAGTGTAAATCAAAAGGTGCGAGATAAGAATGGCTAACCATAGAGATCTTAATGCTGTTAGCAACAGAAAACACGTTCCCTGCTACATACTCACTTTTGTCTCTTTTAAGTTTGTTTTTTTAATTTTCTGGGATAATAGAGAATCAGTATTTTTTTGCAACTAAGACCTCATTGTACTCATCTTAATTTAGTAAGTTAATCGAAAGTTTTATTATTATACTTTAAAATACTAAAATAGTCCATATAGCTCCTCTGGAAAAACATACACAGTTCTTTATATAGTGATAGATCCTATGGTATCCCATCAGGAAATTTGTGGTACTGAAGGCCCTTAGGCAAGGTATCTTGTTTGATATGTGCCATAAAAATGTTGCCTAACTGAATGCTTTTAGATTTAGTAAATCTGTTACTAAGAGCCTCAATCTGTTGCTGTAAAGATCCTCACTCTGTTTCCATTTCTTTTTCAGCCCGTGAAAGATCTCTGTTACTGTTGAAGAGTATAAGAGAGCCTAAACAGTAATTCAGATCTTATTTTGATGTAACTGAATCTAGCTTTGGAGCCTGGAAGCTATATTCTGGTGGTGACTAAAAATTCCAGACCTCCTGCACTATAACACAACTCCCCAACAATGAAGGAGCATCACCAGAAGTAGTATTCTGTGCCACAGTATTATTAGTCTGTGCATTCAAGTTGTCAACATTAGAATTATAAGTTACTGCACTGGAAAAGGTTGACAGCAGGTTGAAAATGAAATCATGCCACTGGGGATATTCAAAGTTGTAATTCCACAAGGCTTGTTGTCTCACACATCAGTGGAAGGTAGGGTATCAGCAGAATTAGAACTGCCAAACAAAACTTATAATGACATGATCATCCTTGAGATAGAAAACAAAAATCAGCACAATAAACAAAAGTATATGTCAAATTTTGGAAAATAAAAAACAAATAATCAGAAAAGGAATAATTATTAAGAAGTAGTTGACAGAATTTGTTGATTTAGCTCTTTTATCACTATTACAAGAACTTCATCAGAATAAAAGACATCCCTGTAAAACAAACATAAATATGCTTAAAAGTAGGTGAGACAGGAAGTGTTAATTCTTCAAACCTATCACAACTACACTTTAAAACTGAAACATATTAAATATATTCATTCAAGCCAGGTAAAGCATCAGAATTTAAAATGATTTCCCATGACAATTCCCTGTAAAGTAAGGCGGTTTGCCAGTCACCACCCCTTCACTGTCCTGGAAGACCTTTTCCAATAAAAAGTACAATTTTTAAAATCCATACAAGAACAAGAGTATTTCAATATTATTTTCAGCACCATTTTAATTTAATGTAAATGTTCATATATTCTTTTATTTAATCTTCTCTCAGTTGTTCCAGTATAAAAACCAGGACATGCAGAACAAAGGGCCAAATAGCCAAACCCAGTGGTGTTGCAGGTACATCTGCTCTGGCAAGGAATAGCCCTGTGATGGTTCAGAACAACCACACTTGACCCCTCAAAAATGTAACAACATTGAATGCATGCACCACAGTTTTTTATACAGCAATAAGTAGATGGGATGGCCATCCTGTGCTCAAAGGAGATGCCAGTATTGTTCACTGACTTGTATATGAAAGATGATGTGGTGGCAAATTTATTAAGACTAGAAAAAATAACTGAAACCCTGGACCAATTGTTTTTAACAATGGAGCATGTGCCACCAGGATGCAAGAAATTATATAAGAGCATAGAGAATGCATAGATAAATAGAATACCTGCCTAGAGTGTTGGATAAAGTTTTCTTAAGATAGGTGCATAACTACACAAAAAATCTGTTGAAGTTAGTTTGGCACTGGCTTCATTCTGTACATCCATATTAATTCTACATTTTAGACTATTCTCTTTCTTGAAAAAAAGCTTCAATCCTTTTCAGAATCCCTAGTAATTATCTTACATATCAATAATATTGATGTGAAAATCTGCTGTTCCTTGGATTATTATTTCCTTTCTTAAACAGTGGTACCAAATGTAATTTCTTCCTTTCAAGTCTAAGTTTCAATAATAATATTAGATATTAGCTGTTTTGGGCAAACTCAAAGCTAGTTGCAGTTATCAGATTTATCATATGGAGTACCACTTCTCCTACAATACTAACACACCTAATTATTCACCATCCTGTATCCTGTGTTTGAATGTTCACCATCCTGTAGCCCCTGTTTGATTGTTCACCATCCTGTATCCAATGTTTGAATGCCCACTATAACTGTGCTTTAAGCAAATATCTCACTGCACTCTGTTCTTAACATGTCTGACTAGTAATTATTTGTATCTACGATCACTTCTATTCCTCTCATAACTGCTTCTGTACATAGAAGGTTATGGTCTGGTCTTTTATTATTACCAAGGCGTTATACATTTCAGAAATGGATATCCAGAACTTCATCTCAAGATCTCAGTGAAGCAAAGTTTAAGATATAAATCTTAACATCATGATTATGATTAGAGATCATCTATTTTTTTTCTTTGTAATGCATGAAGCTTTTCCTGCACCATGCACAACTGCTGACAGAGAACAAGAAAAAGAAAAAAGTGTAGATATATTTCTTAGCTTTGATGGATCCAACAAATTGAGTGCTGCCAGATATGTCTTTGCAGCAAATGAAGCTTTGTCTGCTCCAATGTACTACCAGTTACCAAGGGGAAAAAATAAGAATGGAAAGAAATTATAGGAGTACAAAGTATTTTACCTCACTGAAAACTGAAACACACTTTCCACTGTTTCACACCCAGCAGCCAGAATCGAAGGCTATAGTTTTATGCAATAGCTTTAAAATCTGCAACAATAATAATAATAATAATAATAATAATAATAATAATAATAATGATAGCCACCAGTTTCAGACAGTGCAAGTTTTTCTAACAATAAATGATAAAAACAATGGCAGGGGTTGAGGCAGCATGGCTATTGAGAGTCTGAAATCAAAGAATAAGGCAAGCAATTAAAGTCCCTTTGTAGAATGTTTCATTCCCTCTGCATTTTGTTAGCATAGCCATCAGTCAGCTTGTTTCAGAGATGCTCTTGAATAGGTACTTTGAAACAATTGTAATCGGCTTCCTATATAACCTCCCTTTTACCACTGGTACAGTACCAGCTCAATGCATCTTAACTTCTTGTAATGAAAAAAAGAGAAAAAGAGTATATAAAAAGATTTCCCTCTACATTTCTTGCAATTGAAGAATGAAGACATGAATACACTTTTCCATCTCACAGGTAATTTAAATGACTCCAGTGAAGCTAAGTGAGTGTGTTGGAGTCAAATAGTGTGTTTCTGAACTTCTCAAAAACTGAAAAAGAGTTATCTGTCTATACTGTGGTATTGAGACAAGACCTTTTATAAAAATATTTTTGGCCCCTGTAAGCAGACCATCAGCTGCCACTGGTGCTTCTCCTCAGCCTTGGATGATGGAAGTCACTCCTACCCTCAGCTCCTGATCTAAACGGTCCCCTACTGCATGACAGGAGATTGTGACATCCCAGTGCAGCATTATACTCATAGCTATATGTATTTTTATTCAAATGCCCTACACATTTCCACACCCCAGCATGTAATGTGCATGACATTAAGCTATTTCTGGTGAAAACATCTGTCAGTGTGAGATTTAGAAATCTATAAACAAAAGAAGCACACTCTGGTATCACAACCATGAATACCATCCTTGCTAATGACCCCTCCTGTCCGGAATAGTTTTGCTCTTAAAATACCACTGCCTTTCCTATTCCCTAGTCAGCTTCTCAAGGATGAGCTCCACAAGTGCCATGTTCACTAGAAATACCTGGGTCACCTGGAAAAACATAATTGCATCCTATATCTGTGACATGGAGCTGACCAGCCACAAATTGTAAAAGTGAATGAATAAAATTAAATTTGATCTTCATGTACATTACTGTATCAAGAAAATCCACCAAAAGTTGGGCATTTTATATAGGAACAAAAGGTACTTCACACCTGACTCCAGAATCTCACTTGCCCAAGCTTAACTTCTACCTAACCTATTCTATAGCTCTCAAATCTTAACCAACTTACATAGGTTATAGGTTAGTACTAAGCTAATTGCCCTTGCGAGCCATTTCAAGCCTAGCCAATTATCCTTTGTGAGACTCAAACCTTGCACCTTGTGTTTGTAAGGCAAACACTTTAACCATTAGGCCACCCTCCCAACCCTCACAGTCCTTACTTCTTACTAAACTTAAAACCGCCTATAATAAAGTCACAAGAATTGCAGCCAATCTACCTCCAAACTCTTATTCACTCAACTTCTCATCATCTCTTCTATCTTTAACAAGCCCTCTGCCTGCCCTAACCTATCCTGTCTTCTCTCCCTATATAATCCCCCACAGCCCCTCAGATGTGCAGATAAATGTCTCTTACAGATACACATACCCAAAAAATTAATTGGCCAAAATCTTTATAGCTACGTTCCTGCTCTTGCTTAGAATAAGCTCCCCCTATACCTCAGATCCATTTCTGAAGTCCATGAGTTTAAGAAAGCTCTTAAAAATTACCTATATAGTGCCTGGATTTGTCACTGTAATCACCCTACTTGAATTTCTTCCTTAAATTTTATATACTGTGGATAATACTTTTTATTCTTTTTCTTCCTTTTTCTACCTGTTTTTATTTCTATCCTCATTTCTCTTACTTGCTCTATATTGTAATTTTTCAAGTCTTCTTGTTTGTATATATAGCTTGTAGTAACTATTTCTTTATGTATTTATATTGTCTTATTTTTGCTGTGGAGCTTTTCTCCCCATGCCTCTGCTGAAAAAGGACACTAGCTGAGTCAGACTATCCTGGTCAACAAATGTCAAATAAATAAATAAATAAATAAATAACTATTGTTTTTACAATAAATAAAACAAGGCAATGCTGATAAAAATTAAACATACAGAGGTTAAAAATAGTGTTCAATGAATGGAAAACAATAATCAATTGCAGAGGCAGAATATTTAAAAAAATCTGATTAAGCGAAATACATACCCTATCAGCCATTGACAGAGTAGGAACCCTTAGTTGTGCTAAGCACTAAAATAATATACAAGCAGGTATAAAACAACAAACTTACACATATGTGTTCATCTCAATATCTTCCAGCAGAAACTGAAGTTTCAATGCTTCCAGCTCAAAATCTGTATTCCAGCTTGCTATCCTTTTCCCACAGAAACAAACGGTGAGTATATTATTTTTTCTTCACACACAGAAAGGGTATCAGGAAAGAAAACGGATTGTACATACATATATTAACTATCTGCATAATTATTTGTTTCTGCCCTTTTTACAGTTTCGGACTAATAGGTACTTTAATGCAGTTTTATGACTTTGCAATTTTCATGCAAGCAGTTAGCTATTTTCTTTAACACTGCATTTCATTTCAGCAAGATGAAGTTACAAGCAACAAGTAGTAATACACATTTCTTAACATTTACTGCATTTTTCAGAAAAACAAGGCTCCGTTCTTATTTTATATTACATACTGTGAAGTCTGCCAGCCTAGCCAGATAGAATTTTGTAAATAATTCTATGTCATTGTAAATACTAATGTAATCCACAGGCTTGTTCTACAAATGTAAAGAGAACTATATGTTACGATTAAACTATATGTTGTACTGAGCTTGAAAAATTTAACCACAGTGCACTCTGCTAGAAGAAAGCTGATAATTCAAGCATTGTATGACTTTGATCTCATGCTTGGAGACAGGATGTCTGGGCCAGGAAATTCTCTCTATTGTCTTGATTTAAGATAATTACTAAGGTTTGACCTGTATAATGCCTTTTATTACTGTGGCTTCCTGGCCAGGTGCAGCGTACTAAGAAATGTAAATTTTGAGTTTCTGTTAGCCTGGGAACCAGAGAAGTGTCAAGAATGATGTAATGTGAAATGACTCAGCAGTACTGTGCTATCAATTTAAGACTTTCTCAGAGAGAGAGAATTGAGCATTTTGGATTTTGTCTGAAGAACGCATCACTCACCAGCACTTGCTTGCTCTGTATGTAAGTAGGATCTTAGACTTTAGTCTTTCTCTTAGGGATCGATAGAAATAGTAAGATTAGTCTAGCTGTTTTCTATGTTTATGTCAGACTATGCTGCAATATTATTTTAAAAGTTTCCTGTGATCTCTGAACTCTAATGCCATTGTGTTGAAGTAATAAGATTTGTCTTGTGGTTTTATTTTTTATTATTAAATATTTTTAAATCTTTCAGCTGTGGCTGTTTTGTGTAGAGATAATTGAAGTTCTTAGCGTACATTGCCTGTATTTGGTGATACTGTCCAAGCCACTCAAATAGTTTTATTCCTGGGTCACACTTACTATTTGGATAACAATAATATTGCACAGTTAAATTGGTCACCCTTTGGGAAGAGCCTTATTAGTAGCTGATAAATAGTGGTTGGTGGCAGTGGATTACTACCTTATAGCCTGGGCAGAAAGGGGCATAGCTGGAGAACCTGTGCCAGCCTTCCCCAGGAGTGTGTGTGTGTTTGTATATAACTCATATCTTAAAGTGTGTGTGTGTGTGTGTGTGTGTGTGTGTGTGTGTGTGTGTGTGTGTGTGTGTGTGTGTGTGTGTGTGTGTGTGTGTGTGTGTGTGTGTGTGTGTGTGTGTGTGTGTGTGTGTGTGTGTGTGTGTGTATGTGTGTGTGTCAGCTATGTGGGCAGGGACACAAAGCACTGGTTGGACACAGAGGGTGCTGTTGATTTTAGCTTGACCACTAGGCTAAGATCTATACCCTATAGCCATGCCATTGGGAAGTCTTACTAGAGATCTGGAGCGAAAGGGAGAAACCAGCCCCAGACTGACTGTGATCTCTCTCTGTGGTCTTAAGGGAAATTGTACTTTACTGTGTGTGTCTACTTGTTACCCTTCCTAATGTGCACGCCTCTCACTGGTGCTAGTGGTGAGGATGAGGCTCCTTGATTACTGGGCCAATGCACGGGCATCATATATTAATTGTTTGTGAGTGGTGGGATATCCACATCAAATATTAATTGTTCGATAGTGGTGAGTTAGACACATCACATACTAATTGGCTTGCAGTGCTGTGGATAGTGAATTCCTGTAGCTTGTGTACAGTGATCACTGAAGGCATTTTTGTATTGTAAATCAGCCACACAGTGGCTATGTAGAGTTCAGATCACAATTGTTTTATTTCTTTTCTTAGCTTAGTTAGTCAGGGAGAGCAGGCAAGCATGTCAGCAGAGGAGTATGGCAAGCTGTCAAGGAGCTAGTTGGCTGAGATGTGCCAGGCTAAGGGTCTGGCGCATGGAAACCTGACTAAGGCAGACATGATTGAAGTTTTGGTCACAGCTGCATCAGAAATCAGCAATCAGGAGGACAATCAGACTGGCTGTGGAGATGTACAACACTCAAAGAATGGACAGCTCAACCTTTCTGCAGAGGACTTAAAAATCCATCTGGAGCTAAAGAGACTTGAGTTGGAGGCCAGGCATTGCAAATGGAAGATATGGAGAAGGAGATGCAGAGGCAGCCTGAAAAGGAGATACCAAATCTTTGCCAGAGTCATGGAGGTAATGGGGAAGGAAGTAACCAGATCCCAGAAGCACAAAAGGTCAGTAAATTTCTTCCACAGTTTACAGAAGGGGATAATTTTGATAGTTTCATTCATTTGTTTGAGAGGGTATGTAAACAGTATGATGTTGTCCAAAGGCCCTGGGTATGGTTCCTGACCCCATTTACTCCTTGGTAAATCTGTAACTGTGCTGTCTAAATTATCTGATTACGACTTTTTTGATTATACTTCTGTTAAGAATTGTTTGCTAGAATTTTGTAAGCTAACACCTGAAGCTTATAGGAAAAAGTTTTGTGAGCATAGACTCAAGGCAGATGAAAATGTGTGTGAATATGTTGTTGAACTGAGCACTTATTTTCATAGGTGGGTGAGAGGATGTCAGGTCACCACTTTTGAAGGGCTGGCAGACCTTTTGGTGAGGGGACAAGCTCTTAGAACTTTGCCTGAAGACATGAGGATCTGGTTAGCTGATAAACAATGTGTTACTTCAGATATGAATTGGGGGAAGAAGGGAGACCTATACCTAGCAAACAGGGCATCCCTGCACAGGAAAGTGACCTACAGTACTGCCATGGGTCTAAAGGAACCCACAGTAGGCAGCCCAGACTGTCCCAACAGAATCTGACAGTAGCAGGGGAAGCCATCAGTCCAGGTACACATCTAGGACCTAGGGTAAAATGTTTTGAATGCAACCAGTGGGGCCATGTCACATATAGATGTCCACAGAGGCAAGGTGGGGAACAAAAGGTGAGACAACCAGTAGGTGGGAAAGACAAAATGCCAATAGTAGGTTGTCTTGAGACAACAGGGGTACCAAACTACCATCCTGCAGATGTCCTGATAGGGAAGGATTTTGATGAAGCAGTACCATGTGCTAATGCAGTTATATGCAGTCAGGCTTTGAGAAAAGCATGTGGGTCTTTTAGCCTGGGGGAGAGCCAGACAGGCAGCATACTTACAGCCAGGACTGGTGAGGTGGTTACTTCAGGGAGGGTGCTACCCTATAGAAGTGCAACTGAAGGTGAACTACAGCTGCTTGTGAGTACTGATGTTCCCTAGGACAGAGTGACTGCAAAGGTAAAGGTGAGTAGCAGTACCCAAGCTGACAGTGAGATACTGCTGTCAGAAGATACCAGACTTCCTGTGGAAGGGGAGCTGGGAAAGTTTACAAAGAGAGAGCTGAGACAGGCTCAGCTCTCAGACCCTACATTGCAAAGCCCGAGAGAGGTAGCTATTGAGGCACCTGATTCTCAAGGGAAGGGGGATTCTGTATACTGGGACAAAGGGTTACTGTATAGAGAGTGGAACCTTGAGGGAGGATTAGAAGATGAGACAATACAGCAGTTGGTAGTGCCTAGAGCCTACCATCTGGCACTTCTAGCCATAAGCCATGATATTCCCTTTGCAGGTCATATGGGCATAAAACGTACCAAGAGACGTATTATGCAGAACTTCTATTGGCCTGGAATTTCCAGAGATGTAACAGGGTCCTGCAGGGCCTGTGAGTGGTGCCAAAAGGTAGACAAGGCAGGTGACAAGGTGAAAGTTCCTTTGGTGCCTTTGCCTGTGGTTCAGGAGCCATTTCAGAGCATATCTATGGATATTGTGGGGCCTCTGAGTACCCCATGTTCCACAGGGAAAAAGTATATCCTAGTGGTAGTAGACTATGCTGCAAGATACCCTGAGGCAGTGGTTTTGTCCTCCATTGAGGCAGAAAAGTTGGCAAATGCTTTGTTAGAGATTTTCAGCAGGTTAGGTTTCCCAGACAAAATACTGACTGACAGAGGTGCCAATTTCATGTCAGACCTGCTGGCTTGTCTGTGGAAGTACTGTGGGGTGAAGCACCTAAAGACCATCCCCAGACTAATGGTCTTGTTGAGAGGTTAAACTGTACTCTCAAGTCCATGCTATGGGCATTTGCAGACCAATTTAAGAAGAATTGTGACAAATATTTGCCCCATCTGTTGTTTGCTTACAGAGAGGTTCCCCAGGAATCCATAAGTTTTTCACCCTTTGAGTTGCTGTATGGGCATAGGGTGAAGGCGCCTCTAGACTTACTTCTTGATGAGTGGGAAGGTGAGTGTGAATCCCACAAGGAGTCTGCTGTGGCATATGTCCTAAACCTCAGGACAAGGCTCAGGGAACTAAAGGGGTTGGCCCAGGAGAACATGGCAGAAGACCAACAACAGAAAAAGGAATGGTATGACAGGAATGCTTGAGCTAGAGAGTATGCTGTAGGGCAGCAGGTAATGGTTATCATTCCTGCCAGACACAACAAGCTGCAAGCAGCTTGGGAGGGACCCCATAAGGCGGTAAGAAAGGTAGGTGATGTTAACTACATGGTAGAACTGCTAGGCAGGAGGCAGGGGCACAAATTGTACCATGTTAACATGAACATGATGAAACCTTACCATGATAGGGAGGCCCTTGTGCTGAGTATTTGCAGTGGATTGCAGGAGGAGTCTGAGGGAGATCTGGTGACTGATCTCCTCAGTGTGGCTCGGACTGACACCTCAGTGGAAGGGGTAGCAATGTCCCAGCAGCTATCTCCTATCCAGGTTTGAGAAATCCGAGCAGTGCTATAGGAGTTTGTGGACATGTTCACTAGGAACCCAGGGTGCACCCACCTGGTGCAGAACCAGGTGGATACAGGACCCCAAAGGCCTATTAGGCAGACCCCTTATAGGGTGCCTGAGAGAGTCAAACAGACTCTGATGGAGGAGATATAGAAAATGTTGAAACTAAGGTTAATTCAAAAGTCCAGCAGTCCCTGGACCTCCCCAGTGGTGCTGGTGCTAAAGAAGGATGGCAGAACCAGGTTCTGTGTGGACTACAGGAAATTAAATAGTCACACAGAGTCAGATGCTTACCCCATGCATAAGACAGATGAAGCCCTAGAGCAGCTGGGTGAGACTAAGTATTGTACCACCAATGATCTTACCAAGGGTTACTGGCAGGTGCCCTTGACTCCCAGTGCTAGAGAGAAGTCAGCCTTTGTGATTCCTTTTGGCTTGTATAAACTCACAAAAAAATGCCCTTTGGAATGAAAAATGCCCCAGCAACTTTCCAGAGGCTGGTAGATCATATCCTAGCAGGAGCAGGAGGGTTTGCCCTTGCTTACCTTAATGATATTGCCATCTATAGCCATTCCTGGCAAGAACACTTTCAGCATGTCAGGGAGGTGCTGGGCAGACTATAGAGGGCAGGGTTAACCATTAAGCAGAGCAAATGTCAGGTCGGTATGGCAGAGGTCTCCTACCTGGGACATAGAGTGGGGAGTGGTACAATTAGGCCAGAACCTGCCAAAGTAGAAGCCAATCAGGCATGGTCTGCACTTGTTACTAAAAAGCAGGTGAAGGCATTCTTAGGGACAGCAGGGTACTACAGAAAGTTCTTCCCCAGTTATAGTACCATAACTGCTCCCCTCACAGACCTGACAAGGAAAAACAGGCCATATAAGGTAATGTGGACCCTAGCATGGAAGCAGGCATTCCAGAAGCTTAAAGAAGCTTTGGGAGGACCCCCTGTGTTAGCCAGTCCATATTACAGAAAATAATTTGTTGTGCAGGTAGATGCTTCAAACCATGGGGTGGGGGCTATACTTAGCCAGATTTCTTCAGAGGGAGAAGAGCACCCAGTTCTTTATCTCATCGTAGGCTCCAACCCAGGGAGGAATGTTATACAGCTGTAGAAAAGGAACGTCTAGCCATAGTGTGGGCACTGCAGAAACTTCAGCCTTATCTGTATGGAAGGAAATTCACTGTAGTTATAGATCACTATCCCCTAACATGGCTATACTGATACAGCTAGCAAAATGACAAGTTGCTAAGATGGAGCCTAGGGTTGCAAGCATATGATATGTCAGTGCAGCACCACAGTGGGATTAGCAATGTCAACGCAGATGGGGTCTCAAGACAGGGAATGGAGTAATGTATACTCAGATAGACCTAACCTTGTCAAGCAATGTTTCTCAAGGGTCACTTGAAAAATTAGCTTGAGTTTTCTGGGGATGGGGGGGATATGTGAAGGCTGCTAGATAGACAGAACTTTGTAAATAATTCTATGTCGTTGTAAATATTAATGTAATCCACAGGCTTGTTCCACAAATGTAAAGAGAACTATATGTTACGATTAAACTATATGTTGTACTGAGCTTCAAAAGTGTAACCACAGTGCACTCTGCTGGAAGAAAGCTGATAAGTCAAGCATTGAATGACTGTTTCATCTCAAGCTCGAAGACAGGATGTCTGGGCCAGGAAATTCTCTCTATTGCCTTGATTTAAGAGATAATTACTAAGGTTTTACAAGTATAATGTGTTTTATTGCTGTAGCTTCCTGGCCAAGTGCAATTTACTAAGAAATGTAAATTTTGAGTTTCTATTAGCCTGGGAACCAGAGAAGTGTCAAAAATGATGTAATGTGAAATGAATCAGCAGTACGGTGTTATCATTTTAAGACATTCTCAGAAAGAGAGAATTGAGCATTTTGGATTTTGTCTGAAGAACACATCACGCCCAACACTTGCTGGCTCTGTATGCAAGCAGGATCTTAGACGTTAGTATTTCTCTTAGGGCTAGATAGAAATAGTAAGATTAGTCTAGCTGTTTTCTATGTTTATGTCAGACTATCCTACAATATTATTTTAAAAGTTTCCTGTGATCTCTGAACTCTGTAATGTCATTGTGTTAAAGTAATAAGATTTGTCTTGTGGTTTTATTATTTATTATTAAATATTTTTAAACCTTTCAATTGTGGCTGTTTTGTGAGAGATAATTTAAGCTCTTAGAGTACATTGCATGTATTTGGTGATACTGTCCAAGCCACCCCTATAGCTTTAGTCCTGGGTCACACTTACTATTTGGATAACAGTAATATTATACAGTGAAATTTGTCATCCTTTGGGAAGAAATGTATCAGTAGCTGATAAGAGTAGTTGGTGGCAGTGATTTCTACCTTATAGCCTGGCAGGAGGGAGCATAGCTGGAAAACCTGTGCCAACCTTCCCCAAGAATTTATGTGTGTTTGTGTATAAACCAAATCTCAAAGTGTGTGTACTTGGGCAGGGACACAAAGCACTGGTTAGACAGAGAGGGTACTGGAGGTTTTGGCTTGACTACTCGGCTGGGATCTGAGCCCTATAGCTTTGCCAGTGGGGAGTTGTATTGGGGATCTGGAGAGAAAGGAAGAAACCGTCCCCAAACTGACTGTGTTCTCTCTGGCTCTGAAGAGAAATTGTGCTTTACTGTGTGTGTACTTATTATCCTTCCTAATGTACATGCCCCTCACTGGTGTTAGTGGTGAGAATTGAGGGTCCTTGATTACTGGGCCAGCATACACATACAAGGGCAAATATAAATTCCTGCCATAGCTAGGCATTTTTTCAGTGCAGTGTTCTGTTACATATTTCACACAGCTTAAATGGAACTTGCAAATGAGTAATAGTCTAAATTTAAAAAAAAAGCGAACAAAGTACAAAAATTGTTATTTTAGTTGCCTTTACCTTGGCATCACATTTCCACTACCAGATTACTTTCCTGAAAAAAATGGGTCTGGCCATAGTATGAATTTTCAAATGTGAATTAACATATTTGAAAAATGCTTTACTTGATGTCATATTGCTTGGATTGATGTTCTCCACATTTTGCTTTCACAACAGCAATTGCCTTCATAAGTTATTGGTGGCAAAATCTGTTTGTTTGGTATGATCTTATATTTCCTATATAGGGCTTATGATACTTTATACTGAATGTGTCACATTTTTGTTCCAGCTGACTGGTTTGACAGAAAATGGAAGGGAAAAAGCAGTACTAAAAATAATTTTTTCAGAGTGGTGATCTTTAACTGTATCCATCGACTAAGAAGGGAGTTTTGATAAAATAAGAAGGCAGCATGTTTTCTTTGAAGTGTGTGCAATGTCTACAATATTGAGTTTTTGTAATCACAGACATATATTTGTGAATTCATTACACAACTTCCTAACATTTTTAAATTGTACACCTAAATTGTTAACATTTTCCAAGTATCTCAGTGATGCATTTTACTAAATAAACTAGGAACATTAATTAATATTTTATCCATTACATTTCCAGCAATATTAGGAAAGGTAATTAATTGAGAATCACTCATAGAGTTAACTATATCTAGGAAGTAATCCTTAAAACTATCATATAAGATATTGCATCCTTATCAATTAATGTAGTTAAATTCCCTTTAGTGGTATAGTTGGCCTGTTATTTAAAACTTCATCTTTTTTTAAGCAATTATCATGCACTTCCATTTTCATTTTGAGGGCAAGTGTATTAATATTAACCAGTAACATTTCTTAGCTCCATTCAATAACATCACCTGAACCTGGAATAGTTTTGCCCAAAGACTACTACAGTACCCCAAACCTGAGTCAGTTCATGCTAACACTAACATTTTGTAAAGTTAGGAATACTTATATCTGAAGAATCCCAGGCTTCAGTAATTACCAGAATGTTGTACTAAAAGATGAACACCGGGGATTTTAGTTTATCTTTTTCCTACGTGTTTGTTTGTTCAAGCTTTTTTATAATTTATTTATAGTGTTAATTCTAATTGATCTAACCTGTAGGTGATTTGGTGCACTTTACCTGCATTTTTTGACTACTTGCATCAGCTTGTGTTCAGAATATGACTCCTCTCTGAGACTCGGGTCCAGTTAATCAAGTGTGAAGAAAGCATAGTCAAAATTTGCATGTTCACAGTGATAACTGGAATTTCCCTCTTCAAACAAAATTATCTGACCCAGATTTAAAAATAACTAGCCTTCATAAATTTGTGGTAACTTAGGCAGGATAAATGAAAATACATTTGCTATATGTTCAGAACATATTTGCAAAATATTCTCAATCCCTTACTTCATGTAAGGGAGTAGTGTAATATTCAAATCCTCCTGCTTGAATAATGCTGCTTGTATACTAATCTGATCACTTAAAAAAATTATATAAAAGTGATTCATTGCCAGAGAGTTTCAGACCTCCTAACTATGACATTGTAATTCCTTCTTTCAGCAAACTTGTTAAAGGTCTGACAACCATTCTTAGCAGTGTTACCCAAGATCAAAATGCCACCATAATTTGAAGCTGTTTTGTCCTGTGAGCCTTATAAGATGTGTAGGTTTTTGATGACAGGTAGTAGCATATTAACCCCTAATGTTCTCATTTTCATTTTATTATCTGAGTTTGGAACGGCTTTTATTTAATTTCCATGATTAGTATTTGAGGTCCCTTTATATTCTGAGTGCATAATTTCTCCACTATGTTTCCTGTACCTGAAGGTTTTGTGAAAGCAGAGTAGAATGCAATACTTTCAGAGTACTGATTCATATTTTGTTATGAGGTACCTTCTAAGGGGTCATCTATCAAGTTATGGGAGTGGTTTTGGAAAAACTGTTTCAGAGAGCCTGCCAACAGATATCCGCAGTGGTACAGCATTAGCGTTGTTGCCTCACAGCAAGAGGTTCTCCTGTTCTATTCTCGGTTGGAGTGCCTTCTGTGTGGAGTCTGCATGTCCTCCTCATGGTCGAGTGGCCTCCGAAAGACATGTGCAAATGGGTGTGCCTTCGCTGAAGGTTGAGTGTCGGGCTGGCAACTCAGCACCATAAAAATCGACTGACAATCATTAGCGGACTGGAGTTCCGCTGTGGCAACCCCTAACCAGGAAAAGCCGAAAAGACAAACAAGAGAGCCTGCCAAGACTAATCTACACTCTGAGAGGAATGTTTATAATATCAGTGAATAGAGTATCAGAATGTCTGCCAACATGCATTTGCGTTTCTACCTAACAACACATTTGCTTGCGTCAGCTGTGTGAGTCATGGTTATATAAATTACATAATTTTGGTCCATATTTCATAACCAGGTGATATATGTGCAGATTAAGTAACACTTTTATAGTCTTGCATGTACCTTGTACAAAACAAAAAGTGTAAACATACTTTTCAAGTCTTTTATGGTCTTTTCCTACTTGTACGTCTCTGTCATAAACATGCCAATGAGATTTCTCATATACTTATATTAGTACTAGGAATTCTTTCTCTGTCAGAGCATGTCTTTTTTTTGCATCTGTTAATGCTCTTGCATCATGTACCATTCTCCTTTAAACCCATTTATACCATACCTGGCTTAATTATACAATAGGATTTTAGTGCAGGTGCTTCTGTCATTAATTTCTGGAGCATTTTATAATTTTATCATGTCATAGCTGTATTTCTAGCTGCACCTTTTTCCAAAACCTTTCTAAGAGGCATAGCTATCTCAGACATAGAAGGTATATACAGTGAAAGAAAGAGCATTGCTCCCTAAAAATTTAATTAATGCATGTTAGATTATTGGCTTTGGCATTTACACTATTCATCTTTTTCTGAGTCTGGCTGCAGTATATCTGAAGGTAGATAGTGACCTATATACCTCATATATTTGTTCCTCTTATTTTTATACTTTCTCATATTTAGCCACTGAGGATGCACAAGCCAGTGCATTTCTTTGTGCCGGTCCCAAGCCTGGATAAATGGGGAGGGTTGCGTCAGGAAGGGCATCTGGCGTAAAATCTCTGCCAAATTACTTATGCGGAGAACATTTCATATTTCCATAGCGGATCGGTCAAGCCCAGGTTAACAATGACCGCCACCAGTACTGTTAGCCAGCAGGGTGTTGGCAGAGATTGGGCTACTGTTGGCCAAAGGAGAAGAGGAGGGGGAAGGCATGCCTGAAGGCAGGAAGAGAGGAGGAAGGTTAGGAGTGTAGTAGTGAGGGTAGGAACTTTGAATGGGGGCAGTATGACTGGTATAGGGAGAGAGCTAGCTGATATGATGGAGAGAAGGAAAGTTGATATATTGTGCATGCAAGAGACCAGATGGAAGGGAAGTAAGGCCAGGTGTATAGGAGGTGGGTTCAAATTGTTCTATCATGGTGTGGATGGCAGGAGAAATGGGGTAGGGGTTATCCTAAAGGAACAGTATGCCAAGAGTGTTTTGGAGGTGAAGAGAGTGTCTGATAGAGTGATGTTTATGAAGCATGAAATTGATGGTGTAATGATGAATGTTGTTAGTGCATATGCTCCACAAGTTGGGTGTGCGATGGATGAGAAAGAAACATTTTGGAGTGAGTTGGATGAAGTGGTGGTGAGTGTACCCAAGGGTGAGAGACTAGTGATTGGAGTGGACTTCAATGGGCATGTTGTTGAAGTGAACAGAGGGGATGAGGAAGTGATAGGTAGGTATGGTGTTAAGGAGAGGAATGCAGAAGGTCAGATGGTAGTGGATTTGGTGAAAAGGATGGACATTGCTGTGGTGAATACGTATTTTAAGAAGAGGGAGGAGCATAGGGTGACGTACAAGAGTGGAGGAAGATGCACACAGGTGGATTATATCCTATGTAGGAGGGCCAGTCTGAGGGAGATTGGAGACTGTAAAGTGGTGACAGGGGAAAGTGTAGTTAAGCAGCATAGAATGGTGGTCTGTAGGATGACGATGGTGACCAAGAAGAAGAGGAGGAGTGTGAAAGCAATGCCAAGGATTAAATGGTGGAAGTTAAAAAAGGGTGATTGTGAGGTGGAGTTCAGGGAAGAGTTAAGACAGGCACTGGGAGGCAGTGAAGAGTTACCTAATAGCTGGGTAACTACAGCAGAGATAGTAAGGGAGACTTCTAGAAAGGTGCTTGGTGTGACATCTGGACAGAGGAAGGATGACAAGGAGATCTGGTGGTGGAATGAGGAAGTACAGGAGAGTATATAGAGGAAGAGGCTGGCGAAGAAGAAGTGGGATTGTCAAAGAGATGAAGAAAGTAGACATGAGTATAAGGAGATGAGGTGCATGGCAAAGAGAGAGGTGGTGAAGGCTAAGGATAAGGCATATGGAGGGCTGTATGAGAGATTGGACACTAAGGAGGGAGAAAAGGACCTGTACCAATTGGCTAGACAGAGGGACAGAGCTGGGAAAGATGTGCAGCAGGTAAGGGTGATAAAGGACAGTGAGGGAAACGTACTCACAAGTGAGGAGAGTGTGTTGAGTAGATGGAAAGAGTACTTTGAAGGGCTGATAAATGAAGAGAATGAGAGAGAGATAAGGTTGGATGATGTGGGGATAGTGAATCAGGAAGTGAAACAGATTAGCAAGGAGGAAGTAAGGACAGCTATGAAGAGGATGAAGAATGGAAAGGCTGTTGGCCCAGATAACATACCAGTGGAAGCATGGAGGTGCTTAGGAGAAATGGCAGTGGAATTTTTAACCAGATTGTTTAATGAAATTTTGGAAAGTCAGAGGATGCCTGGGAGTGGAGAAAAAGTGTTTTGGTACCTATCTTTAAGAATAAGGGTGATGTGCAGAGCTGCAGTAACTACAGAGGGATAAAAGTGATCAGTCACAGCTTGAAGTTATGGGAAAGAGTAGTGGAAGCTAGGTTAAGAAGGGAGGTGATGACTAGTGATCAGCAGTATGGTTTCATGCCAGGAAAGAGCACTACAGATGCAATATTTGCTCTGAGAGTGTTGTTGGAGAAATACAGAGAAGGTCAGAAGGAGGTGCATTGTGTCTTTGTGGACTTAGAGAAGGCATATGACAGAGTGCCTAGAGAGGAGTTGTGGTATTGTATGAGGATGTCGGCAGCAGCAGAGAAGTATGTAAGAGTGGTACAGGATATGTACGAGGTAGTGTGACACTGGTGAGGACTGCGGTGGGAGTGACAGATACGTTTAAGGTGGAGGTGGGATTACATCAAGGATCAGCTCTTAGCCCTTTCTTATTTGCAATGGTGATGGACAGGTTGACAGATGAGATCAGACAGGAGGCCCCGTGGACTATGATGTTTGCAGATGACATTGTGTTATGTAGTGAGAGTAGGGACCAGGTTGAGGAGACTGGAGAGGTGGAGATATGCTTTAGAGAGGAGAGCAATGAAGGTCAGTAGGGCTAAAACAGAATATATGTGTGTAAATGAGAGGGAGGATAGAGGAATGGTGAGGATGCAGGGAGTAGAGTTGGTAAAGGTGGATGAGTTTAAGTACTTGGGATCAACAGTTCAGAGTAATGGTGAGTGTGGAAGAGAGGTGAAGAAGAGTGTACAGGCAGGATGGAGTGGGTGGAGAAGAGTGTCAGGAGTGATTTGTGACAGACGGGTACCAGTAAGAGTGAAAGGGAAGGTCTACAAGAGGGTAGTGAGACCAGCTATGTTATATGGGTTGGAGACGGTGGCATTGACGAAAAGGCAGGAGTCAGAGCTGGATATGGCAGAGTTAACGATGTTAAGATTTGCACTGGGTGTGACTAGGATGGACTGGATTAGGAATCAGTATATTAGAGGGTCAACTCAGGTTGGACAGTTTGGAGACAAAGCAAGAGAGGCAAGATTGCGTTGGTTTGGACATGTGCTGAGGAGGGATGCTGGGTATACTGGGAAAAGGATGCTAAGGATGGAGCTGCCAGGTAAGAGGAAAAGCGGAAGGCCTAAGATAAGGTTTATGGATGTGGTGAGAGAGGACATGCAGGCAGTTAATGTGAAAGAGCAAGATGCAGAGGATAGGAAGAAATGGAAACAGATGATCCGCTGTGGCAACCCCTAATGGGAAGAGCTGAAAGAAGAAGAAGATATTTAATTTAAAATGATACCATCTTACTCTATTGAACAATGGCATTAATCTCTTGACATTTTCTCTGTCTGGCTCTGCCCTTCCACAAAGAAATTATGAATAATGCCCACAACAATTTCTAAATATTCAGTTACATGTGCAACTACTCTTTGAAATACTTACGGTTTAGAGAAGATACTAAAGAGAATTGTCAAGAATCTGTATCTTTGTAAAGCAGTACTCATATGTATGTCTTGAAACTTTACTCATCTGACTGTATCTGCTGGAATCCCTGGTCTGCATCTGACACTGAAAACAATTCAGCACTTGGCAGAATTAAGACAAATTCCTCAGCTATAAGTAACAGTTAATGCTTTCTCTTATTCACTCTATTCAGCTCACGTGGATCAATGCAAATGCAAATTTTGTAGCACTACACAGTAGAATTGTTTTGGCTTTGTTTGTTCTTTATGACACTCCAGCATTCCATTAAATTTATATTCAGTACAGTTCTACTCCAAAGGCTTACCAAACTTTTTGGAACATGGATTAGTGTTGTAGCATCTGCACTTGTACTTTTTGGAACATGGATTAGTGGTGTACCATCTGCACTTGCTTGAATAGGATATTCTTCTGACAAACTGCCCAAACTTATAAATAAATTTGTAGAGCATGAAGAGTGTCATTCACTAGGTCTGAGTTTGAGTCTGACTCTGACTTGTTATCTTGATGTACTTCCTCTTTACTCTTTGATTTCAGAGTCAACTCATTTATTTATTTTTTTATTTTTATTTTACATTTGTTGACTGGGCTAGTCTAGCTGGATACATGTCCATTTTCAGTAGAGGCCCAGGGAGATAAGCTCCAAACATAATAAAATTACAACATAGAAATTAGAAAATAAAAATTACAAAAATAGAAATTACAAAATAAAAATTCACTACTTACATTAATAGCTTTCATGTGGAGATAAGCTCCAAATATAGCAAAGTTACTATATGTAATACTTAAAAGTTACTAAAGTTCTAAGAGAATTTAATAGTGTATGGGTTATAATTAAATAAAAAGTTTGTCTAAGAAGAGGAAGAGTAGTTTAGAGTCTTTGCATGGGTTTTAGATATAAGGAGGTACAGGTACACTTGAGGTTCTAATGTTACCATTTGTAAGTCAAAGTAGGGGAACACGAGTTGAGGGTAGAGAACAAATGTTACACATGAGGGCTGGAATAAAGTTAGCTTCTAGGATTAAAGTTAGAGAGGGGGCAACGCCCATAAGGAGGACATATGGCAAAAAGAGTTAGTAATAGGAAAAGTGAGGTTCAGTCAGGTTTAGTGCAGGGACAGAGCCAATGATTTTTCATAAGTTCTTTGAGGTGTTTTTTGTAGAGAGATGTAGATGAGAGAGATGTGAGTGACATAGGAAGCTTGTTTCATATTTTTCCCACAACGTTGGTAAAAAGGGAGTCTCCAGCTTTATTATTAGATTTGATATTGGCGATTAGTAACTTATTAGCTGAACGAAGTGTCACAAGATTTTTATATGGGGTGATTAGGTTAGAGAGGATTGGAGTATTATTTGGGTGATGAAGGATTTTTTGTGTGATCACTAGTTGATTATACACCAGCTGGTTTTGTAGTTCAGACCACCCGAGTTGTTTAAGGTTGTGACAGTGGTGGGTTCTAAAAGGGGTGCCAGTGGCAAATCTTGCTATATTGTTATAGCTAGTTTCGAGCTTACTTAGATTAGATTTTGATAGATTGGTATAAATAGCAGAAGCATAGAATAGGGTAGAAGTGAGGTTGGTCTGGGCAATGGTGGTTCTAGCTAGAGGTGTGAGGTAAGGTTTAATTCTATACAAGGAGCCAAGTTTTTTATTGACCATCAGTATAGTATTGTTGATATGATCGTCATAGCTGAGGTTATTATCTATAGTAATGCCCAGGAGACGTGCAGTAGTATCAGGGGAAATAGTGGTACCGTTGTTAGAAGTAATTGTGAAGTGGATAGATGGAGACTTTTGGGTGGGAGCAAAAAGTAACAATTTAGTTTTTTTGGGGTTAAGGAGGAGGCAATGGTCAGAAAACCAATTTTCAACAGTGTTAAATACTGTTTGGGTAAGGGTTTGAAGAGAGATTGATGAATTAGAAGAACATATTAGAGTAGAGTCATCGGCATATTGAATACAGGTGGCTTGAGGAAAAACAGTATTGAGGTCATTAATAAAAATGGAAAATAAAATAGGGCCTAAAATAGAGCTTTGTGGGACTCCAATGTTTACGGGGAGGGGTGTGGATAGGTTATTATCCCAGAGCACTGCTTGATGTCTGTTTTTTAGATAGGATGTAAACCAAAGTATTGCTTGAGGGTCAAGAGATTGTGCTTTTAGTACACAAATTAGTAAGTTGTGGTTAACCATATCAAAGGCTTTTGATAGGTCAATAAATAATGCGGAAGACAGAGAATTATTATTTCAATTTCTGTTTATACAGTCAGCAAAAGTTAGCAGGGCAGTGGTTGTACTGTGAAAGGGCCTAAAGCCGTGCTGGCAGTTGGCAAGCAAATTGTTGTCAAGCAGGTGTTGAAGCAGTTGATGGTGAATACATTTTTCCATTATTTTGGCAAGTGGGGAGAGTAATGCAATTGGACGGAAATTTGTAAAGGGATAATGTGGGAGACTTTCCATATAGATGGGATGCTACCTTCTGTGATGGTACGGTTTATAAGGATGGATATGGGATAAGCTATGACTTTGGAAGCTATTTGAAGATATTCAGCTGGCAGGCGGTCAGCAGAAGGGGTACAAGGCTTAAGTTTTTGAAGGAGTTTGCAGATAAAGGATGTTGGTACAGGTTGTATGTGGAAGGAGGGCATTGGACTGTTTATGTTTTGTAAAGGGTTGGGAGGACTGGGAGGGAGCGTCTTTGCAAGATTTTGAATAATTTCAGTGAAGTAATTATTGAAGGCATCAGCTATTTGCAAAGGATTGTCATGAGGAATAAAGTTGGGGCTGGAGTTTTGGAATGTCCTGGTCGGAGAAGTTTATTGATGCCCGACCAGAACTTTTGTGGGTTTTTTGTATGAGATTGTTGAAGGTGGAGATAATATTTTTTTTGTCTATGATAATGTCCTTTTTGGTTGCATTTCTTAGCTGTTTAAAGAGTAGATGGTCTGCAGAGCTCTTAGTGGCTCTCCATTTGGCCCATATTTTGTTTTGTAGGAACATTTTTTCCTTGGTTTGTTGTGTGAGCCATGGAGCTGCTTTGGTCCTGACTCTGGAGTATCGAAGGGGGGCATGGAGATCCAGGATTTGTAGGAATTTAGTATTAAAGTAAGAAATGGCTTCATCTAGTTTGAGGTGTTTCAGAGGTGACCAGTTACAGGCTTTTAGTTCATTTTGAAAGCTATCTACTTGGAAGTGTTTTTTTGTACGAAAGGTTATAAAGGTGTTATTGGTAGGATTATGAGCCTTTTGCCTTATTATATAGGTTAAAACATGGTCGCTAATGTCATCAGGTAGTGTTCCTGGTATATAGGTTTCAGGATGACTATTAACAAGGATCCAGTCAAGAGTGGTTTCTTTATTACTAGCTTTGTGGATTCTTGTGGGGGTGTTTATTATTTGGGTGAAACCATAAAGATTAATGTGGGTGTTAGGATTAGGGGAACTACAGGTAGTCCAGTCAATATTAAAGTCACCTAGTACTATTGCTTCTTGAGGAAGTAGGGTGGAAAGGCTACTAAGAATGTTTTCAAGAGTATTAGTATTATTTCCAGGTGGGATATAAGTACAGATCATAAAAATAGATTTAGATTTATTAAGTTGTAGTTTAATAGTAAGGGTTTCGGCATTGGTATTAGGAAGTAGAGGTGCATTATAGGATGAAACTTGAAGTTTTGATTTATACAAGATAGCTACACCACCACCCTTTTTGGAAGTATGGTCACATCTGAGGATGTTGTATCCAGGTGGGGTTATTTCTAGGTCATGAGTAGAGGGTTTTAACCAAGTTTCTGGAAGACAAAGGATATCAAATGCATGAACTTGTAAAAGAGCATGTAATTGACTGAGTTTGTTGTTAATGCTACGGATGTTAAGTTGGGCTATTTTGAGAGAATTACCTAATTATGTGGATTTAGAAATTCCATTAGATGTTTGTGTTTGTGGATTATTGATATTTTGTTGGTTGTTGTAAATTTGTTGATTAGGGCCAGGATTAGAATGAATATCTCCATCTAATAAAATATGAATAGGATGTTTTAGTACAGTCTTTATGTTGTTAAGGTACTTGGGTGATCTTAACTTGCTGGGGAGGTAGGTAATATGAGAAGATCTATGAAACTTTGGGAGTAAGTAAACTGAAGTGGAGGTTATATTGCTATGGGAGAGGGAGCTGAGATGTGAGTTTGGCATAGTTTGTTTGTGGGGATGTTTATTATTAACTAGAGAGAAGTGCTCATAGAGGGTTAGGGTGTAGGGTAAAGTTAGGAATAGTAATGAAGAAAATATAAAAAGATAATTTTTAAGGTTAGAGTTATGTAAGAAGGTCATTTTAGAAAGTAGGTTTAGTGAGGTAATGTAAAAAGTAAGATAAAGTAAATAAATAAGGTGTGATCTGGTAGTTTAGAGGGATAATTGTATCTTAGTAAAAAAGGGTGGGGATGATTAAGGAGATAGTTATGGGAGGAGTTCTCAATTAGAAGTCTAAGGTGATAGGGAAATTAATTATGTGGGTGTGGCTTGTTATGTTTAAGTTTAACAGCACTGGGGTGGGTGGGAATTGGGGGTAGGGTAGGGGAGCAGAGTGAGCCCACAGGGCGAACGGAGCGGTTAGAGCAGGTAGAGTAAAAGGTAGCAGAGACAATCAGAGATGTAGCAGGTTCCGGGTGCAGTGAAGGTGGGCAGTGGCAAGTAGAGTTTGGAAGAGCAGGTTGGAGGTAGAGATGGATAGAGGAGTGGGGGTAGATAGAAAAGAAATTATGGAGCTATAGGGTGTAGAAGGAAAGGAATAAGAGCAGCAACACAAAGCAGGCAGTAGAGCAGCTAGAGTAAAAGGTAGCAGAGACAATCAGAGATGTAGCAGGTTCCAGGTGCAGTGAAGGTGGGCAGTGGCAAGTAGAGTTTGGAAGAGCAGGTTGGAGGTAGAGATGGATAGAGGAGTGGGGGTAGATAGAAAAGACATTATGGAGCTATAGGGTGTAGAAGAAAAGGAATAAGAGCAGCAACACAAAGCAGGCAGTAGAGCAGCTAGTCTGGGGAGCAGTCAGCGACAAGACCCAAGGAGGAGGCTAGGAAAAAGTGGGGTGAAGAAGTAATGGCCTGAGTCTACCTAGGAGCACCACCTAGTGGGCAAATGACAGAATGGAACAAGGTAACTGAAATAAAGGTAGCAGTGAAGGGGAGCAACAGGTAATGTGTACAGGGGGTAAGGGAAAAGGGCAGTAGGAAATACAGACAGAGAGGGGTATGGCTGCTGGTACTCTGAACTCAGTGGCTTCAGTACTATCTCTGTGTGATACAGGATAAAGATGCACAGAAACAGTCTACCACCTATGCACTGTAAAATTAGGCATACACACTTAGAGGTACATGATTAGGGTGTGACATACTTTCTAGTCCGTTAGGAACAGGTCATAAATAACAGATCACAGGCCAGGAGGAACCTTTGGCCAGGCTTTGGAATGGCTGTAAAGGATGGAAGGGGTCCTTAAAGACCAGTCAGGTCCTTTAGTTCAGAATAGGAGGTAGAGAGCTAGGAGGAATCAGAAAGATAACATCATAAGAATAAGGTAGGGGTTAAGGCAACAAGACAATAGTTGTGCAGTAAAAACAAACTTCTGGAGAAATATAGTACAAAAATACAATATAGTAACATATACTAGGTAAAAACAAAAACAGTTCAGTACATGTGCAAGGTAACAGCTACTTGGAGATAGGCTGCGTCTCCTTCAACAGTGCCACAGGCAGATAGATTTCAAGATTTTCCTCAACAATATGCACATTTTTGAAAACATTATTTTTTATTGTAATTATCTTTACATTTTTTTCTACTAGGTCTTCTAAAAACTAATTAAGCAGATTCCTCCTTCTGTCATGTTTATAGCCACATGTAGCACATAAAGCTTAAATTTAATTACATTTCATGTGCAAAGTACATCTCCCTTTTTATTGTTATTACTGTTATTGTGCACTTGCACTTTATTTTTAGTGTTATATTGTTTGTCTCACATTTTATCTTACACAACTGTATTTCTTCCATTAATTCCTTTAACTGTATAGTTGTAATATCATTTACCTGCATACATCTCTAACTGTAGCTCACTTTTTCTTAAAACTCTATAAATAGATCTTTTCTTACTACTGGCTGTAGCTCATCAAATTCACTGTCGTTGTCTTCATTCTTCATCTCAGTATCATATACATCTATTATTTCCAATTAGCATTGTTTTGAGTTAGAATGAATGATGAATAAAATACAATTTTTTCAAGCTCACAGTATTTCTTCAGTTTCTCACTTATTGCTGCTTTTTTCCTCATTTTTATTTTCCTGAATGGCTAAAGTATTAAATACCTTCAAGGATACCTCTCAACTGTTGAGATTTTCACAAAATGTCAAGATTTTTACTTCATGTTTTTGGTCTGTTACTCATATATTCTGTGGGTTTATGGCATATCACTGAGGATTGAAGTCATTAAATAATGAAATTTGAGTTTCAGACTTCATACCCTTTGGAAAATGATTAGTAATACAAAACCTGTTATTCTATCAACTTTCTACATTTACAAGAGCAAAGTTAAAAATTGTCCCTCTTTTTTTGGGCTTTCGCTTCCCCATTAGTTTTGCTTTTGTCTAGAATTATTGTGTTAAGAAGTTGAGAAGTATGCAAGCCTTCTTTCCCAACTGAATTTATGGACTTATAGCTACCAGTTTTATATGATATATTTGTGGCTGCAGTTGTATTACCTTTTCTTTGATAGAGTAAAATACTCTAAGGGATACCTGTTACTTGAGTGAGTGGATTTAATTGTGACTTTCATTGAAAAAAAGGATATTTAAATCTGTGAGTAATTTTTCTGCACCAGAGAATAATAAGTGACTCAAAAATGAATAAATACATTCACGTCTAACATTTCTGTTATCTTGTATGACTTGTGCTGTCTGCTAGGATGATTAAAAAATATTTGGGCAACTTGGAGGAGTCACCAACCTCCATGGGATCTTTATTAAGACTGCCCGGTACTGCTGGGATGATTATATGACAACACTCCCAACAAGTCTGCTGCCATATTATAAAGCTATTTTACTGTGTATTAGCCACACACACACACACACACACACACACACACACACACACACACACACACACACACACACACACACACACACACACACACACACACACACACACACACACACACACACTCACTTGACCATGCACAAGTGCACACATATGTATGCATGTATGCATGTGTGTGCATGTATGTATCTGTATGGTTGCAGGTCATTAGAGTGAGCACTCATTTGAGTGAATGGTTTTTAACCTGTAAATAAGAGTGAACATTCATGTGAGTGAACAAACTTTTCTATGGAGTTTTTGCAGACTGCATACTATACCAGTTCAGATTGCAGCAGTATAAGAGAATTTGTCCTTACCCCACTGTTGTGTGATCTCATGGTTGTTATATATAAATAGCAGGGTGTGTGAGTTGTGCAGATTTGAAATAAAATTGTCACTTTTTTATGTATGCTCATAAGGGCATTCAGTGCTTGATGATGTCAAGCTAATCACCCTTGACATCCACCCCCCCACCCCCACCCCAGTAAGGAAGCCTCCGTAAAAAACTTCTCCAAAGCCATCTTCATACTACTCAGGTCAGAAGTGACAAACTTCATGACACCCATGCAGATGAGAACTGAAAGTTTGACTGCTGAATCCTACACTAATGTACTGTACGAGCACATCCACTCGTGCATGAATCGTGCCATCCCCAATAGATCCAAGATGCTCTCCTCCAAAAAAAGGAAGCCAATCTGGTGGTCCTTTGCCATAAACAAACTTTACAACAAAAGGAAGAAACTGTTGCAGAAAAGAAGAAAATCTCAGGATGCAAAAAACTCCCTTACCAGCCTCAGTAAGAAGCTGAGATCTCTCATAAAATCCTCCAAAGCTAGTTACGAAAATAAAATTGCCAAAGATTCCAAAGACAACTACAAGGTATTCTATAGCTATGTCAAGAATCTAAATGGCAATACTCAGATCAGAACTGAGCTACAACAGAATGGCATTAAATATACTGATCCCAAGGATATTGCCAATATCCTGGCAGATCGATTCAGTGCAAACTTCACCCCCCTCTCACTCCCTAAAGGGCCCATCTCAATACTGAAAGATTACCAAATTCCAGTAATAATGGCCACACAGGTAAAAACGCACTCTCCAAAGCTAAGAATACAGCATCCATGGGACCAGACAACATCCCAGGCTGTGTACTACATGAACTACAAAATGAACTGGCACCTCACCTAAGTGTCATGTTTAATCATAGCCTCACCTCAGGCTTCATGCCCACTGAGTGGTGCACAGCTACAGTTATCCCACTCCACAAGGGGGGATCCACCTTGGATCCTGGGAACTACTGCCCCATCAGTCTGATGAGCCTGATCTGCAAGGTCATGGAACGTATTATCATGGAACTTATAAACAAAGACATTGGCAACCTTCAAACACTGGACCCCACACAGTTTGGGTTTGTGAAGGGCCGATCTTGTCTCCTGAACCTGATTGACTTCTTCAAATCAGTCTTCAGAGCCGTGGACAAGGGTAAGGTGGTCCACCCAGCCTATCTGGACCTTGCCAAACCCTTCAGCACCATCCCCCACTCTGGAATCATAGATAAACTTACTAAGCTGGGCATTAATCCCTACGTCACTCGATGGGTTGCCAACTGGCTTACTAACAGAACCCACACTGTAAAAGTAGCCGACTCCAAATCCAGCTCCAGACAAGTGACAAGTGGAGTACCTCAGGGTTCAGTCCTGGGACCGCTCTTGTTTGGCATCTACTTCTCTGAAGTACAGGTCAACACTAAGGGACTCTGGCTAACAAAGTTTGCAGATGATTGCAAACTGGAAGCCATTATTGAATCCCCAAATGATGTGGATATTCTACAAAAGGGCCTTACAGGAACAGATGCTTGGTGCCAGAGCCATGGGCTCAAGCTCAGTGCCAAGAAATGTATAGTTATCCCCTTTGGGAAAAAACATGTACTCGTGAATTACCACATAGGTGGCAGTACACTAAACACTGAAAGTGTAATAAGAGACTTAGGGACACAGATGGACAGTGGTCTCACCTTCGATAACCACATCACCACAACAGTCAGGAAATCCTTCTATGTGGCACACCTCATCACTAAGGGCTTTTCATCCAGAAAAAAGGAGGTCATTGTTCCACTGTACTCATCCCTCATTAGACCCATTATATGCTGACCGTCTAAAAAAACTCCACCTATACTCTGTCGCATATCGTCTACTCAGAGGCAATCTTTGCTTAACATACAAGGCCATGTCAAACCTAGAGCTGTTGGACATGCTACACTTAAAGAAATCCCAGTCCCTCAGAGAGAAACCCTCCGGGGATCTAAACCTTGACATCACAATGAACAAAATATGCTGGAGGGATAGGTTCCTGACCCAGAGACTCCCCAGACTCTGGAACAGACTGCCACTACATGTCAAACAGAGCGCCTCTTTGGCCCTCTTCAAAAGGAACCTTGATGATTAGATGGGAGATAGGAAATTCACCCCGGGGATCACGTTAGTCGCCCTGTTAGACAGGGGTCCAGGGAAGTAAATACTGTGGGAAGAAATAGCCAGGGAATTGTTATGGTTAGTCTTGTATAGGCCCTATGGCTGATAGCTTAGTACCAACCTATGAACCTATGTAATCATGTACATGTATGTAAGTACATAAGGTATGTATATACATATTTAATCTATGCATGTATATACGGATGCATGTACATGTGTGTGTGCCCTTGTAGAGGTTCCCCTATGAAATGCTGATTCATAAATTTAAAGCATCAGCTTTGCAGTCTTAATCAAACATATACCCAATGAAACTACTTGTGACATCACAAAAAGCACTTTTTGCAGAGAGACACATCCATTCCTCCCAACCATCATGTTTAGTGCTAAACTAATTCCATAGCTGTACAACTGTGGGGAAAAGAGAAGTACCATGGAATAGTGAAAACAGTGATTGCATTGTTGTGCTCTCTCAGTGCAGTAAACAAATGTAAACACATCTGGGTACTGTTCCTTTCAGGTAGGTGGCATTGGGAAGATTAGCTTTGATAGGACATGTTTTATTGTATTTGCATGGGTATTTACATTTAGGTCATACTTATGTCTAATTTCATTGATATACATTATTTCTGACTTGTAGTTATTCTTACGCTGTTCCATGACATAACAAATGAGTTTAATGAGAATTAGTGAAAAGGATGACATGGAATCCAGCTCTGTTTGTTAAGCTTGGTAATTTTGTTTTGTTTTCTTTTTTTTTTTTTTTGTCAAATACCATTTTTATTGGAAACAGCAAGGTTAGTAGAAGTTTGGGTTACTTAGTGACAAAAGATTCAAGTGCCTTTGTCCAGAGTCCAATTTCTGGAGACCAATTATCAGGTCTTCTTGCACTGAGTTGTTGTGTTCTGGGCTGCTTTACGTAGAGCTGCAGTGCTCATGTTTGTGATTTAGAACTATCAGTCTGACTGCAAAATCAGGCGCAAAGCAACAGGGCTAAGTCTTTTTCGACTATTTTTGAGTGTTGTTGCTCTTCCTATGTTATGATTCAAGATGAACAGGTGGGGTAGCTTGTTTATATGCCTTATTATATAGCAACACATCAGGATGGATAGCAGCAACATAAAATATAAACAAACTGATTCACTAACAGACCATTACATTCTTGCATGCTTACATCTCAACAGCTCTACAAAATGGCAAGCTTGCTCACACATGCTCAGCATTTATACAGATTTGCAAGCCCATGGAAAGCTTCTTAAAGGTATACATACATGCTGATCTACATCCTCCCTCTTTAGTGAATTTACTACAGTAAAATGACATCTGAAAAAGACATGCAATTATCGAGACAATAAGAAATAAACACAACGTTTATGTCCAAGTTGTTGTGTATCTGGAACATGGTCTTGAAAGGTAGCCTGATCTAGTGATATAGCAATTAGGACTGGGTTTAGCAACAGAGACAGTCATTGGTGAAAAATCTGTTGCAGGAATTTTGGGAATCTTGTCAGGAACAGGGATATTTGCTGTAATGTCCTCTGGAACTGGAACACTGAATAACTCACTCTGAGATCTAGAGTCTTTTTCACACGCAAGATGCTGCAATACAGGCTCAGACACCAGTACCAAATGTTTCCGATTCTGCCTAAATTCTACTCCTTATGATTTCACAATGTATGATCTCAACTCTGGACATACACTTCTGCACATACACTCTTCACAACTCCAATCTGATCAAAACCTTTGGATGTCTGCATCCTCACTATCTCCCCTTCTCATAATGGATTGAGCAGTTTGCTGGACTTATCATAATAGGATTTCTGGGACAAATGCCTTTTCATGAGTTGAGCTCTCACTGCTTTGTTGTTCTTAGCACAGGGAAAAACAGATTGCTTCTGATTGGTAGAGTGATTCTGGTTTGTCTCAACAAAAGCTTTTGTGCAGGTAAACCAAGATGTTTATCATGAGGGATATTTCTGAGATTCAGGAGATTCAGAAAAACATTGGTATTGTCTCATTTTGACTTCTTTAATAACTGTTTCACACTTTGAACTGCATGTTCTGCCAAACCATTTGACTGTGGGTACTCAGGGCTATTCGTAATATGGATAAAGTCCCACTTTCAGCAAATCCTTTGAACATTGTCAGAAATAACTCTGGGTGGACTACCATGGACTACAGAATGACACTTCAACTTAGTAATGATAGCACTGGATGCCAGATTAGGAAGTAGGTCAATCTCAAACCAATTTGAGTAAGAGTCTACTAACACCAGTAATGTTGATCATTCCATTCAAAAATGTCTGTAGCTAATGTTGATCAAGGTAGTTCAGGATTCTGGTTTAGCTGAAGTGGTTCTTTTTGTTGATGTGGCTTAGTACTATTACATACAGAACAAGATGAAAGCACTCTCTCAATATTCTTTGAAGGCCAAAATACTAGTCCTCTTGCCCTTCTTTTGGTAGAATCATTTCCAGGGTGGCCACGATGCAAGATGGCAATATACCCTTGTTATAAGGATTTTGGAACAATAATGATGATACCATTGTCAAACAAAATCTCATCTCTGTAAAGAAAAAATGGTTGCAGGTCATGAGGTAAGCAAGATTGCTTTGACGGCCATCCTCGACTGATAAAGTACTCAAGCTTCTGAAGAACTGGATCTGAGGCTGTGTGACTTCTAAGCTCATCAAAACACGTGGAAGAAAAATTTCTCACTTCCATGACTTCAAAATCACGTTTCTCATTTTCATGCTGTTCAGTGGTATTTCTGGGCAATCTGGATAAAGTATCAGCAAGATAAAGAAGTTTGCCTTTTGTGAAGACAAGATTGAAATTATACTTTTGCAATTTGAATATCATGCATTGCAATCTGGCAGGAGCTGTATTCACAGGGCTTCTCAAAATAGTGACTAGAGGGTGATAATCTGTTTGAATTGGGCAGCCATAAACATAATCATGGAACTTCAAACATGCAAACACAATTGCCAAGAGTTCTTTCTCTATCTGAGCATACTGCATCTTGGCTTGGGTTAGAGTTCTGGATGCATAGGCTACTGGTCTACCCTCTTGAAGAATGACTACACCAAGACCAAATTTTGAAGCATCACAAGAAAGAGTTACTGGTTTGTGAACATCATAGTATCTGAGAGTTGGTAGACTGGCAATTCTCTGTTTCAGGACATTATATGCTCTTTGGTGTTGTTCTAACCAGGATCAGGATACATCTTTGCATGTAAACTCTCTGAGCAGTGTTGAAAGTTAGCTGAAGTCTGGAATGAACTTGCCTAGATAGTTAACCATGCCAAGAAAATGTTGTAGGGCTTGAATATTGTCTGGAGCTGGCATCTCAAGAACTGCTGTTTGCTTGGAAGGATCTGATTGTAAGCCAAAACTAGTAAACAAATGACCAACACAAGTAACTTCTCCTAGCCTGAACTTTCACTTCTGAGGATTCAGCTTAAGATTCACTTCACATGCTCTTTCCAGAACTTTCTTAAGGTTTCTGTCATGCTCAGCTTCACCATTACCTCCTACTAGAATATCATCTACTATAATAGCACATGGATATCCAGAAAAATAATTGTTCCATGGCACACTGGAAGACTTTACTGGCAGAATTTATCCCAAATTGCATTCTCAAATGGTTTACTATTGTTTATTTGAATGGAGTTTCAGACTTCATACCCTTTGGAAAATGATTAGTAATACTAAACCTGTTATTCTATCAACTTTCTACATTTACAAGAGCAAAGTTAAAAATTGTCCCTCTTTTTTTGGGCTTTTGCTTCCCCATTAGTTTTGCTTTTGTCTAGAATTATTGTGTTAAAAAGTTGAGAAGTATGCAAGCCTTCTTTCCCAACTGAATTTATGGATTTATAGCTACCAGTTTTATATGATATCTTTGTGGCTGCAGTTGTATTACCTTTTCTTTGATAGAGTAAAATACTCTAAGGGATACCTGTTACTTGATGAGTGGATTTAATTGTGACTTTCATTGAAAAAAAGGATATTTAAATCTGTGAGTAATTTTTCTGCACCAAAGAATAATAAATGACTCAAAAATGAATAAATACATTCATGTCTAACATTTCTGTTATCTTGTATGACTTGTGCTGTCTGCTAGGATGATTAAAAAATATTTGGGCAACTTGGAGGAGTCACCAACCTCCATGGGATCTTTATTAAGACTGCCCGGTACTGCTGGGATGATTATATGACAACACTCCCAACAAGTCTGCTGCCATATTATAAAGCTATTTTACTGTGTATTAGCCACACACACACACACACACACACACACACACACACACACACACACACACACACACACACACACACACACACACACACACACACACACACACACACACACACACACACACACACACACACACACACACACACACACACACACTTACTTGACCATGCACAAGTGCACACATATGTATGCATGTATGCATGTATGTGCATGTATGTATGTGTATGGTTACAGGTCATTAGAGTGAGCACTCATTTGAGTGAATGGTTTTTAACCTATAAATAAGAGCAAACATTCATGTGAGTGAACAAACTTTTCTATGGAGTTTTTGCAGACTGCATATTATACCAGTTCAGATTGCAGCAGTATAAGAGAATTTGCCCTTACCCCACTGTTGTGTGATCTCATGGTTGTTATATATAAATAGCAGGGTGTGTGAGTTGTGCAGATTTGAAATAAAATTGTCACTTTTTTATGTATGCTCATAAGGGCATTCAGTGTTTGATGATGTCAAGCTAATCACCCTTGACATCCACATCCCCCCCCAGTAAGGAAGCCTCCGTAAAAAACTTCTCCAAAGCCATCTTCATGCTACTCAAGTCAGAAGTGACAAACTACATGACACCCATGCAGATGAGAACTGAAAGTTTGACTGCTGAATCCTACACTAAGGCACTGTATGAGCACATCCACTCGTGCATGAATTGTGCCATCCCCAAAAGATTCAAGATGCTCTCCTCCAAAAAAAGGAAGCCAATCTGGTGGTCCTTTGCCATAAACAAACTTTCCAACAAAAGGAAGAAACTGTTGCAGAAAAGAGGAAAATCCCAGGATGCATGAAACTCCCTTACCAGCTTCAGTAAACAGCTGAGATCTCTCATAAAATCCTGGAAAGCTAGTTACGAAAATAAAATTGCCAAAGATTCCAAAGACAACTACAAGGTATTCTATAGCTATGTCAAGAATCTAAATGGCAATGCTCAGCTCAGACCTGAGCTACAACAGAATGGCATTAAATATACTGATCCCAAGGATATTGCCAATATCCTGGCAGATCGATTCAGTGCAAACTTCACCCCCCTTTCACCCCCTAAAGGGCCCATCTCAATACTGAAAGATTGCCAAATTCCAGTAATAATGGCCACACAGGTAAAAACGCACTCTCCAAAGCTAAGAATACAGCATCCATGGGACCAGACAACATCCCAGGCTGTGTACTACATGAACTACAAAATGAACTGGCACCTCACCTAAGTGTCATGTTTAATCATAGCCTCACCTCAGGCTTCATGCCCACTGAGTGGTGCACAGCTACAGTTATCCCACTCCACAAGGGGGATCCACCTTGGATCCTGGGAACTACTGCCCCATCAGTCTGATGAGCCTGATCTAGAAGGTCATGGAACGTATTATCATGGAACTTATAAACAAAGACATTGGCAACCTTCAAACACTGGACCCCACGCAGTTTGGGTTTGTGAAGGGCCGTTCTTGTCTCCTAAACCTGATTGACTTCTTCAAATCAGTCTCCAGAGCCATGGACAAGGGTAAGGTGGTCCACCCAGCCTATCTGGACCTTGCCAAACCCTTCAGCACCATCCCCCACTCTGGAATCATAGATAAACTTACTAAGCTGGGCATTAATCCCTATGTCACTCGATGGGTTGCCAACTGGCTTACTAACAGAACCCACACTGTAAAAGTAGCTGACTCCAAATCCAGCTCCAGACAAGTGACAAGTGGAGTACCTCAGGGTTCAGTCCTGGGACCGCTCTTGTTTGGCATCTACTTCTCTGAAGTACAGGTCAACACTAAGGGACTCTGGCTAACAAAGTTCGCAGGTGACTGCAAACTGGAAGCCATTACTGAATCCCCAAATGATGTGGATATTCTACAAAAGGGCCTTACAGGAACAGATGCTTGGTGCCAGAGCCATGGGCTCAAGCTCAGTGCCAAGAAATGTATAGTTATCCCCTTTGGAAAAAAAACATGTACTTGTGAATTACCACATAGGTGGCAGTACACTAAACACTGAAAGTGGGATAAGAGACTTAGGGACACAGATGGACAGTGGTCTCAACTTCGATAACCACATCACCACAACAGTCAGGAAATCCTTCTATGTGGCACACCTCATCACTAAGGGCTTTTCATCCAGAAAAAAGGAGGTCATTGTTCCACTGTACTCATCCCTCATTAGACCCATTATATGCTGACCATCTAAAAAAACTCCACCTATACTCTGTCGCATATCGTCTACTCAGAGGCGATCTTTGCTTAACATACAAGGCCATGTCAAACCCAGAGCTGTTGGACATGCTACACTTAAAGAAATCCCAGTCCCTCAGAGAGACACCCTCCGGGATCTAAACCTTGACATCACAATGAACAAAATATGATGGAGGGATAGGTTCCTGACCCAGAGACTCCCAGACTCTGGAACAGACTGCCAATACATGTCAAACAGAGCACCTCTTTGGCCGTCTTCAAAAGGAACCTTTATGATTAGATGGGAAATAGGAAATTCACCCCGGGGATCACGTTAGTCGCCCTGTTAGACAGGGGTCCAGGGAAGTAAATACTGTGGAAGAAATAGCCAGGGAATTGTTATGGTTAGGCTTGTATAGGACCTAGGGCTGATAGCTTAGTACCAACCTATGAACCTATGTAATCATGTACATGTATGTAAGTACATAAGGTATGTATATACATATTTAATCTATGCATGTATATATGGATGCATGTACATGTGTGTGTGCCCTTGTAGAGGTTCCCCTATGAAATGCTGATTCATAAATTTAAAGCATCAGCTTTGCAGTCAATACATAATCAAACATATACCCAATGAAACTACTTGTGACATCACAAAAAGCACTTTTTGCAGAGAGACACATCCATTCCTCCCAACCATCATGTTTAGTGCTAAACTAATTCCATAGCTGTACAACTGTGGGGAAAAGAGAAGTACCATGGAATACTGAAAACAGTGATTGTATTATTGTGTTCTGTCAGTGCAGTAAACAAATGTAAACACATCTGGGTACTGTTCCTTTCAGGTAGGTGGCATTGGGAAGATTAGCTTTGATAGGAGATATTTTATTGTATTTGCATGGGTATTTACATTTAGGTCATACCTATGTCTAATTTCATTGATATACATTATTTCTGACTTGTAGTTATTCTTACGCTGTTCCATGACATAACAAATGAGTTTAATGAGGATTAGTGAAAAGGATGCCATGGAATCCAGCTCTGTTTGTTGAGCTTGGTAATTTTGTTTTGTTTTCTTTTTTTTTTTTTTTTTTTTTTTTTGTCAAATATCATTTTTATTGGAAACTGCAAGGCTAGTAGAAGTTTGGGTTACTTAGTGACAAAGATTCAAGTGCCTTTGTCCAGACTCCAATTTCTGGAGACCAATTATCAGGTCTTCTTGCACTGAGTTGTTGTGTTCTGGGCTGCTTTAAGTAGAGCTGCCGTGCTCATGTTTGTGATTTTGAACTATCAGTCTGACTGCAAAATCAGGCACAAAGCAACAGGGCTAAGTCTTTTTTGACTATTTTTGAGTGTTGTTGCTCTTCCTATGTTATGATTCAAGATGAACAGGTGGGGGAGCTTGTTTATATGCTTTATTATATAGCAACGCATCAGGATGGATAGCAGCAACATAAAATATAAACAAACTGATTCACTGACAGACCTTTACATTCTTGCATGCTTAATCTCAACAGCTCTCTACAAAATGGCAGTCTTGCTCACACATGCTCAGCATTTATACAGATTTGCAAGCCCACGGAAAGCTTCTTAAAGGTATACATACATGCTTATCTACATCCTCCCTCTAGTGAATTTACTACAGTAAAATGACATCTGAAAAAGACATGCAATTATCAAGACAATAAGAAATAAACACAACGTTTATGTCCAAGTTGTTGTGTATCTGCAACACGGTCTTGAAAGGTAGCCTGATCTAGTGATATAGCAATTAGGACTGGGTTTAGCAACAGAGACAGTCATTGGTGAAAAATCTGTTGCAGGAGTTTTGGGAATCTTCTCAGGAACAGGGATATTTGCTGGAATGTCCCCTGGAACTGCAACACTGAATAACTCACTCTGAGATCTGGAGTCTTTTTCACACGCAAGATGCTGCAATACAGGCTCAGACACCAGTACCAAATGTTTCAGATTCTGCCTAAATTCTACTCCTTATGATTTCACAATGTATGATCTCAACTCTGGACATACATTTCTGCACATACACTCTTCACAACTCCAATCTGATCAAAACCTTTGGATGTCTGCATCCTCACTATCTCCACTTCTCGTAATGGATTGAGAAGTTTGCTGGACTTATCATAATAGGACTTCTGGGACAAATGCCTTTTCATGAGTTGAGCTCTCACTGCTTTGTTGTTCTTAGCACAGGGAAAAAACAGATTGCTTCTGATTGGTAGAGTGATTCTGGTTTGTCTCAACAAAAGCTTTTGTGCAGGTAAACCAAGATGTTTATCATGAGGGATATTTCTGAGATTCAGGAGATTCATAAAAACACTGGTATTGTCTCATTTTGACTTCTTTAATAACTGTTTCACACTTTGAACTGCATGTTCTGCCAAACCATTTGACTGTGGGTACTCAGGGCTATTCGTAATATGGATAAAGTCCCACTTTCAGCAAATCCTTTGAACATTGTCAGAAATAACTCTGGGTGGACTACCATGGACTACAGAATGACACTTCAACTTAGTAATGATAGCACTGGATGCCAGATTAGGAAGTAGGTCAATCTCAAACCAATTTGAGTAAGAGTCTACTAACACCAGTAATGTTGATCATTCCATTCAAAAATGTCTGTAGCTAATGTTGATCAAGGTAGTTCAGGATTCTGGTTTAGCTGAAGTGGTTCTTTTTGTTGATGTGGCTTAGTACTATTACATACAGAACAAGATGAAAGCACTCTCTCAATATTCTTTGAAGGCCAAAATACTAGTCCTCTTGCCCTTCTTTAGGTAGAATCATTTCCAGGGTGGCCACGATGCAAGATGGCAATATACCCTTGTTATAAGGATTTTGGAACAATAATGATGATACCATTGTCAAACAAAATCTCATCTCTGTAAAGAAAAAATGGTTGCAGGTCATGAGGTAAGCAAGATTGCTTTGACGGCCATCCTCAACTGATAAAGTACTCAAGCTTCTGAAGAACTGGATCTGAGGCTGTGTAACTTCTAAGCTCATCAAAACACGTGGAAGAAAAATTTCTCACTTCCATGACTTCAAAATCACGTTTCTCATTTTCATGCTGTTCAGTGGTATTTCTGGGCAATCTGGATAAAGTATCAGCAAGATAAAGAAGTTTGCCTTTTGTGAAGACAAGATTGAAATTATACTTTTGCAATTTGAATATCATGCATTGCAATCTGGCAGGAGCTGTATTCACAGGGCTTCTCAAAATAGTGACTAGAGGGTGATAATCTGTTTGAATTGGGCAGCCATAAACATAATCATGGAACTTCAAACATGCAAACACAATTGCCAAGAGTTCTTTCTCTATCTGAGCATACTGCATCTTGGCTTGGGTTAGAGTTCTGGATGCATAGGCTACTGGTCTACCCTCTTGAAGAATGACTACACCAAGACCAAATTTCGAAGCATCACAAGAAAGAGTTACTGGTTTGTGAACATCATAGTATCTGAGAGTTGGTAGACTGGCAATTCTCTGTTTCAGGACATTATATGCTCTTTGGTGTTGTTCTAACCAGGATCAGGATACATCTTTGCATGTAAACTCTCTGAGCAGTGTTGAAAGTTAGCTGAAGTCTGGAATGAACTTGCCTAGATAGTTAACCATGCCAAGAAAATGTTGTAGGGCTTGAATATTGTCTGGAGCTGGCATCTCAAGAACTGCTGTTTGCTTGGAAGGATCTGATTGTAAGCCAGAACTAGTAAACAAATGACCAACACAAGTAACTTCTCCTAGCCTGAACTCCCACTTCTGAGGATTCAGCTTTAGATTCACTTCACATGCTCTTTCCAGAACTTTCTTGAGCTTTCTGTCATGTTCAGCTTCACCATTACCTCCTACTAGAATATCATCTACTATAATAGCACATAGATATCTAGAAAAAATGTGTTCCATGGGACACTGGAAGACTTCACTGGCAGAATTTATCCCAAATGGCATTCTCAAATGGTTTACTATTGTTTATTTGAATGGAGTTTCAGACTTCATACCCTTTGGAAAATGATTAGTAATACTAAACCTGTTATTCTATCAACTTTCTACATTTACAAGAGCAAAGTTAAAAATTGTCCCTCTTTTTTTGGGCTTTTGCTTCCCCATTAGTTTTGCTTTTGTCTAGAATTATTGTGTTAAAAAGTTGAGAAGTATGCAAGCCTTCTTTCCCAACTGAATTTATGGATTTATAGCTACCAGTTTTATATGATATTTTTGTGGCTGCAGCTGTATTACCTTTTCTTTGATAGAGTAAAATACTCTAAGGGATACCTGTCACTTGATGAGTGGATTTAATTTTGACTTTCATTGAAAAAAAGGATATTTAAATCTGTGAGTAATTTTTCTGCACCAAAGAATAATAAATGACTCAAAAATGAATAAATACATTCATGTCTAAAATTTCTGTTATCTTGTATGACTTGTGCTGTCTGCTAGGATGATTAAAAAATATTTGGGCAACTTGGAGGAGTCACCAACCTCCATGGGATCTTTATTAAGACTGCCCGGTACTGCTGGGATGATTATATGACAACACTCCCAACAAGTCTGCTGCCATATTATAAAGCTATTTTACTGTGTATTAGCCACACACACACACACACACACACACACACACACACACACACACACACACACACACACACACACACACACATGCATACATGCACACACACACACACACACACACACACACACACACACACACACACACACACACACACACACACACTTACTTGACCATGCACAAGTGCACACATATGTATGCATGTATGCATGTATGTGCATGTATGTATGTGTATGGTTACAGGTCATTAGAGTGAGCACTCATTTGAGTGAATGGTTTTTAACCTATAAATAAGAGCAAACATTCATGTGAGTGAACAAACTTTTCTATGGAGTTTTTGCAGACTGCATATTATACCAGTTCAGATTGCAGCAGTATAAGAGAATTTGCCCTTACCCCACTGTTGTGTGATCTCATGGTTGTTATATATAAATAGCAGGGTGTGTGAGTTGTGCAGATTTGAAATAAAATTGTCACTTTTTTATGTATGCTCATAAGGGCATTCAGTGTTTGATGATGTCAAGCTAATCACCCTTGACATCCACATCCCCCCCCAGTAAGGAAGCCTCCGTAAAAAACTTCTCCAAAGCCATCTTCATGCTACTCAAGTCAGAAGTGACAAACTTCATGACACCCATGCAGATGAGAACTGAAAGTTTGACTGCTGAATCCTACACTAAGGCACTGTATGAGCACATCCACTCGTGCATGAATTGTGCCATCCCCAAAAGATTCAAGATGCTCTCCTCCAAAAAAAGGAAGCCAATCTGGTGGTCCTTTGCCATAAACAAACTTTCCAACAAAAGGAAGAAACTGTTGCAGAAAAGAGGAAAATCCCAGGATGCATAAAACTCCCATACGAGCTTCAGTAAACAGCTGAGATCTCTCGTAAAATTCTCCAAAGCTAGTTACGAAAATAAAATTGCCAAAGATTCCAAAGACAACTACAAGGTATTCTATAGCTATGTCAAGAATCTAAATGGCAATGCTCAGCTCAGACCTGAGCTACAACAGAATGGCATTAAATATACTGATCCCAAGGATATTGCCAATATCCTGGCAGATCGATTCAGTGCAAACTTCACCCCCCTTTCACCCCCTAAAGGGCCCATCTCAATACTGAAAGATTGCCAAATTCCAGTAATAATGGCCACACAGGTAAAAACGCACTCTCCAAAGCTAAGAATACAGCATCCATGGGACCAGACGACATCCCAGGCTGTGTACTACATGAACTACAAAATGAACTGGCACCTCACCTAAGTGTCATGTTTAATCATAGCCTCACCTCAGGCTTCATGCCCACTGAGTGGTGCACAGCTACAGTTATCCCACTCCACAAGGGGGATCCACCTTGGATCCTGGGAAATACTGCCCCATCAGTCTGATGAGCCTGATCTAGAAGGTCATGGAATGTATTATCATGGAACTTATAAACAAAGACATTGGCAACCTTCAAACACTGGACCCCACGCAGTTTGGGTTTGTGAAGGGCCGATCTTGTCTCCTAAACCTGATTGACTTCTTCAAATCAGTCTCCAGAGCCATGGACAAGGGTAAGGTGGTCCACCCAGCCTATCTGGACCTTGCCAAACCCTTCAGCACCATCCCCCACTCTGGAATCATAGATAAACTTACTAAGCTGGGCATTAATCTCTACGTCACTCGATGGGTTGCCAACTGGCTTACTAACAGAACCCACACTGTAAAAGTAGCCGACTCCAAATCCAGCTCCAGACAAGTGACAAGTGGAGTACCTCAGGGTTCAGTCCTGGGACCGCTCTTGTTTGGCATCTACTTCTCTGAAGTACAGGTCAACACTAAGGGACTCTGGCTAACAAAGTTCGCAGGTGACTGCAAACTGGAAGCCATTATTGAATCCCCAAATGATGTGGATATTCTACAAAAGGGCCTTACAGGAACAGATGCTTGGTGCCAGAGCCATGGGCTCAAGCTCAGTGCCAAGAAATGTATAGTTATCCCCTTTGGAAAAAAACATATACTCGTGAATTACCACATAGGTGGCAGTACACTAAACACCGAAAGTGGGATAAGAGACTTAGGGACACAGATGGACAGTGGTCTCAACTTCGATAACCACATCACCACAACAGTCAGGAAATCCTTCTATGTGGCACACCTCATCACTAAGGGCTTTTCATCCAGAAAAAAGGAGGTCATTGTTCCACTGTACTCATCCCTCATTAGACCCATTATATGCTGACCATCTAAAAAAACTTCACCTATACTCTGTCGCATATCGTCTACTCAGAGGCGATCTTTGCTTAACATACAAGGCCATGTCAAACCCAGAGCTGTTGGACATGCTACACTTAAAGAAATCCCAGTCCCTCAGAGAGACACCCTCCGGGGATCTAAACCTTGACATCACAATGAACAAAATATGATGGAGGGATAGGTTCCTGACCCAGAGACTCCCCAGACTCTGGAACAGACTGCCAATACATGTCAAACAGAGCACCTCTTTGGCCGTCTTCAAAAGGAACCTTTATGATTAGATGGGAAATAGGAAATTCACCCCGGGGATCACGTTAGTCGCCCTGTTAGACAGGGGTCCAGGGAAGTAAATACTGTGGAAGAAATAGCCAGGGAATTGTTATGGTTAGGCTTGTATAGGACCTAGGGCTGATAGCTTAGTACCAACCTATGAACCTATGTAATCATGTACATGTATGTAAGTACATAAGGTATGTATATACATATTTAATCTATGCATGTATATATGGATGCATGTACATGTGTGTGTGCCCTTGTAGAGGTTCCCCTATGAAATGCTGATTCATAAATTTAAAGCATCAGCTTTGCAGTCAATACATAATCAAACATATACCCAATGAAACTACTTGTGACATCACAAAAAGCACTTTTTGCAGAGAGACACATCCATTCCTCCCAACCATCATGTTTAGTGCTAAACTAATTCCATAGCTGTACAACTGTGGGGAAAAGAGAAGTACCATGGAATACTGAAAACAGTGATTGTATTATTGTGTTCTGTCAGTGCAGTAAACAAATGTAAACACATCTGGGTACTGTTCCTTTCAGGTAGGTTGCATTGGGAAGATTAGCTTTGATAGGAGATATTTTATTGTATTTGCATGGGTATTTACATTTAGGTCATAACTATGTCTAATTTCATTGATATACATTATTTCTGACTTGTAGTTATTCTTACGCTGTTCCATGACATAACAAATGAGTTTAATGAGGATTAGTGAAAAGGATGCCATGGAATCCAGCTCTGTTTGTTGAGCTTGGTAATTTTGTTTTGTTTTCTTTTTTTTTTTTTTTTTTTTTTGTCAAATATCATTTTTATTGGAAACTGCAAGGCTAGTAGAAGTTTGGGTTACTTAGTGACAAAGATTCAAGTGCCTTTGTCCAGACTCCAATTTCTGGAGACCAATTATCAGGTCTTCTTGCACTGACTTGTTGTGTTCTGGGCTGCTTTAAGTAGAGCTGCCGTGCTCATGTTTGTGATTTTGAACTATCAGTCTGACTGCAAAATCAGGCACAAAGCAACAGGGCTAAGTCTTTTTTGACTATTTTTGAGTGTTGTTGCTCTTCCTATGTTATGATTCAAGATGAACAGGTGGGGTAGCTTGTTTATATGCTTTATTATATAGCAACGCATCAGGATGGATAGCAGCAACATAAAATATAAACAAACTGATTCACTGACAGACCTTTACATTCTTGCATGCTTAATCTCAACAGCTCTCTACAAAATGGCAGTCTTGCTCACACATGCTCAGCATTTATACAGATTTGCAAGCCCATGGAAAGCTTCTTAAAGGTATACATACATGCTTATCTACATCCTCCCTCTTTAGTGAATTTACTACAGTAAAATGACATCTGAAAAAGACATGCAATTATCAAGACAATAAGAAATAAACACAACGTTTATGTCCAAGTTGTTGTGTATCTGCAACACGGTCTTGAAAGGTAGCCTGATCTAGTGATATAGCAATTAGGACTGGGTTTAGCAACAGAGACAGTCATTGGTGAAAAATCTGTTGCAGGAGTTTTGGGAATCTTCTCAGGAACAGGGATATTTGCTGGAATGTCCTCTGGAACTGGAACACTGAATAACTCACTCTGAGATCTAGAGTCTTTTTCACACGCAAGATGCTGCAATACAGGCTCAGACACCAGTACCAAATGTTTCAGATTCTGCCTAAATTCTACTCCTTATGATTTCACAATGTATGATCTCAACTCTGGACATACATTTCTGCACATACACTCTTCACAACTCCAATCTGATCAAAACCTTTGGATGTCTGAATCCTCACTATCTCCACTTCTCGTAATGGATTGAGAAGTTTGCTGGACTTATCATAATAGGACTTCTGGGACAAATGCCTTTTCATGAGTTGAGCTCTCACTGCTTTGTTGTTCTTAGCACAGGGAAAAAAACAGATTGCTTCTGATTGGTAGAGTGATTCTGGTTTGTCTCAACAAAAGCTTTTGTGCAGGTAAACCAAAATGTTTATCACGAGGGATATTTCTGAGATTCAGGAGATTCAGAAAAACATTGTTATTGTCTCATTTTGACTTCTCTAATAACTGTTTCACACTTTGAACTGCATGTACTGCCAAACCATTTGACTGTGGGTACTCAGGGCTATTCGTAATATGGATAAAGTCCCACTTTCAGCAAATCCCTTGAACATTGTCAGAAATAACTCTGAGTGGACTACCATGGACTACAGAATGACACTTCAACTTAGTAATGATAGCACTGGATGCCAGATTAGGAAGTAGGTCAATCTCAAACCAATTTGAGTAAGAGTCTACTAACACCAGTAATGTTGATCATTCCATTCAAAAATGTCTGTAGCTACTGTTGATCAAGGTAGTTCAGGATTCTGGTTTAGCTGAAGTGGTTCTTTTTGTTGATGTGGCTTAGTACTATTACATACAGAACAAGATGAAAGCACTCTCTCAATATTCTTTGAAGGCCAAAATACTAGTCCTCTTGCCCTTCTTTAGGTTGAATCATTTCTAGGGTGGCCACGATGCAAGATGGCAGTATACCCTTGTTATAAGGATTTTGGAACAATAATGATGATACCATTGTCAAACAAAATCTCATCTCTGTAAAGAAAAAATGGTTGCAGGTCATGAGGTAAGCAAGATTGCTTTGACGGCCATCCTCGACTGATGAAGTACTCAAGCTTCTGAAGAACTGGATCTGAGGCTGTGTGACTTCTAAGCTCATCAAAACACGTGGAAGAAAAATTTCTCACTTCCATGACTTCAAAATCACGTTTCTCATTTTCATGCTGTTCAGTGGTATTTCTGGGCAATCTGGATAAAGTATCAGCAAGATAAAGAAGTTTGCCTTTTGTGAAGACAAGATTGAAATTATACTTTTGCAATTTGAATATCATGCATTGCAATCTGGCAGGAGCTGTATGCACAGGATTTCTCAAAATAGTGACTAGAGGGTGATAATCTGTTTGAATTGGGCAGCCCTAAACATAATCATGGAACTTCGAACATGCAAACACAATTGCCAAGAGTTCTTTCTCTATCTGAGCATACTGCATCTTGGCTTGGGTTAGAGTTCTGGATGCATAGGATACTGGTCTACATTCTTGAAGAATGACTACACCAAGACCAAATTTCGAAGCATCACAAGAAAGAGTTACTGGTTTGTGAACATCATAGTATATGAGAGTTGGTAGACTGGCAATTCTCTGTTTCAGGACATCAGATGCCCTTTGGTGTTGTTCTAACCAGGATCAGGATACATCTTTGCATGTCAACTCTCTGAGCAGTGTTGAAAGTTAGCTGAAGTCTGGAATGAACTTGCCTAGATAGTTAACCATGCCAAGAAAATGTTGTAGGGCTTGAGTATTGTCTGGAGCTGGCATTTCAAGAATTGCTGTTTGCTTGGAAGAATCTGATTGTAAGCCAGAACTACTAAACAAATGACCAACACAAGTAACTTCTCATAGCCTGAACTTGCACTTCTGAGGATTCAGCTTAAGATTCAATTCATATGCTCTTTCCAGAACTTTCTTAAGGTTTCTGTCATGCTTGGCTTCACCATTACCTCCTACTAGAATATCATCTACTATAATAGCACATGGATATCCAGGAAAAGAATTGTTCCATGGCATACTGGAAGACTTCACTGGCAGAAGTTATCCCAAATTGCATTCTCAAATGGTTTACTATTGTTTATTCGAACGGAAAAACATTTTCCATTCAAATAAATGAATAGTAATACCGAAAGTACAAACACTTAACGTTGACAAATGCTTGACGCATTTGACTCGACATTGGTGTCAAAACCACCATGTGATAGCCTTATAGGAGCTAATGTAAATCAAACTCCTATATGACAAATCACGTTTTTGCAGTAGGGCAAGCCCCCTGCACCCCCCATATGGGGGCTGCGCCCCGCACCCCCCTACTTATATATTCTTACTCCGAGATCGCACTACAGTGGGGATGTGGATGAATTTCCACTCCCCACTGTACTGTGATCTCTGTGCAGATAGTCAACTTACACTTATGCGAATGCAGTAGTGCATTCGCATAAGTGGAGTCGACTATCTGGTGCACAAATGTTTGTGCATTCGACATTCTGATTTTCGGCACATTGCAGCCGACAGAATGTTGTTCGCACAAACAATAGTAAACCTTCTCAAACATCTGTACCTGCCAAACTGAGTACTGAAAGTGGTTAGCAATGAAGATTTTCAGTCAAGCAAAATTTGCCAAAATGAACTCTTTGTTTACATCCAAAACAGAAAAAACTGTGGCATTTGACATAAAAGCAGCAACTTCTTCGACTGTACGTATTGGATGATGAGGTCTTTTCAGTGCTTTGTTCAAATCTCATGGATCAATACATATTCTATTATCTGAACTTTTCTTATGAGCTACCACCATGGAAGATACCCATTCAGCTGGTTTGTCAACTGTACAAATCACACCTTGCTGCACCATTTTATCTGGCTCAGCTTTGACTCTGTTATGCATAGTTGCTGGAACTTTACGAGCTGGTCTGACAACAGAGCTGACTTCAGGGTCTAACTTCATGGAGTACACAACTGGGAGTTTGCCTTGTTTGTCTTTGAAAAGGTCAGTATAGGTAGAGAAAATAGACTGGGCAAAATTAAAACAGTTGTCTTTCAAGCTTATATGATTAACTTCCTTATTAAATGAAAGTAATCCCATTTTCAAACTGTGTATGAGGCTTAATAATGACTGTATGTGCCTTTTGACTATGTAAAATTGTAAGTCATAGCTGTTGCTAGCAGAGTAACATGAAAGCACTACTGAACCTTTGGTTTGAATTTCATCACTACCATAAGCAACAAGCTTCACACACTTTGCTAAATCAAGCATTTCACCAGCACATACTCTAGCAAATGTTTCTACTGACATAACATTGCACTTTGAACCTGTATCAGCTTTGAGCTCTATGGGCCTCCCATTTATCTGAACAGTACAAAATACTTCATTCTTTGCCCACAAATCTACTGCATTAATTCATTAAGCACAGACAAACCATCGACATAAAAAGTAGGGTCACAGCTTTCTAATTGACCAACTTGTCTCTGAATGTTCTCTTTTACTAAAATCTTTTACCCATTTTAAAAACTTAAACCTAGTCTGTGGTATAAATAGGACCTGCTGGAGAGGTAGGTATGTATCACAGAGACTACCCCACCAATGGAACAGGCTTCCTATCCATGTGAAACAGAGTTCCTCCCTAACCCAGTTCAAGTGCAACTTGGCAATTGGATGGGAAACTGGAAATTCATCCCTGGTTTGACACCTATGTCTCTAATGGACACAGATAACGTGTAAATGGTTGATCTCCCAGGCCCATGCTTACAATTACCAAGGGTATCAGAGCTTGTCAGAGATTTGGGATGCATGGCTAGGCTTAAAAAGGCCCTAGTTTTTGTTGGCTTAGTAATCTGTGACCTATGAACCTATGAAAAAAATGTGCCTCTTTTGATTTACAAAGTCTTTGGAAATGGTTCCATGTTTTACATCTGCGGGATTGTTGACCAAAAGCTAAACATTTTTCTCTTTTAGACACATGATTACCACCACAATTATGACATTATTTATACACATTTGCAAACCCATGGAAACCTTCTTAAAGGTCTGAATGGAGAGATGAAAAGTCAGCAAGCAAGGGAGAGTAGTAGTGCTGAAATTGAATTCATACTCAAGTCTTGGTGAGTCCTTCACAAGGTGGACCCTGTTTTTCTACAAAATCTCTCCAAGGTGACACTGATATATAGACTGTATTTATATAGCATAGATCATGGACAGACGTAGGTCAAAAATTAAAAAAAGATAGCTGGGTGCACAGGACCCAGGATAAAAAGTGCCCAGTCCTGGTAGGTGCACTGGTGCCAGGACAGGAAACAATGACAGTGTAGAATCTTCAAAATACAGAAACATTCCTACAATGGGGCCAGGCCAGACCCAGGGGGAGGATGGGCCCCCTGTTGCAGAAGGAAGTAGCAGTTCACAAAAATCACAAAAATTGATAGGCCAAAGAACAGCCATAAAGACAATACAGTGGACTATTGAGGATAAGAAATAAATTATGTATTGTTACTATTATGCAAAAAGTTCAGAATTTTCAAATACAAGATAGACAAAAATATTAAGAGATAAATTACAGGAAAGAAAAATACCTCCGCAAGAGAAACTGTCAGAAGCTTCAAATAAAAATTTGTGGTCATTGATATAACATATTTTTGAAAAACAGTATATAAACCAAGAAACTTTAATCTGTTTGGAAAAAGACATATCTGAGGAAGTGCCAAAATATAAATAACAAAACCTAGATATTTTTGATAAGTATAAAAAAGAAATATGGACATGGGAAAGAAAGAGAGATTTGATATGGTGCAATATTTATGCAAAGGAAAAAACAAATTAATCAACATAAAAAGGCAGCCCCAAAGATAATCAAAGAGAAATATAGACAAAGGCATCCAGATATGGGAAATTTCACGACAAAAAAAAAAAAAAATAGTAATATCACAAAGTGGAAATGTAGAAAAGCAGATTAGTAAACTGAAGTTAAAAATAGAAGTTGAAGTTGTGGAGTGCCTGCAAAGTGAAGGTTTTGATGTAGAAGGCCTAACACAGGTTACATCACAGCATGATGGAATGAGTCTACAAAGTAAGGAGAAACCGGAAGGTCAGGAGATGTCTGAAGAAGAAATATGGACATGGGAAAGAAAAAGAGAGTTAATATGGTGTAATATCTATGAAAAGGAGAAAGCAAAACTAATCACTACAAAAAATATTTCAAGAGAAATACAGGCAAAGGAATCTAGACATAGAAAACTTTACAATACAAAAAATAAGAAGACAAAGAGGAAAAGTAGAAAAGGAGATCAGTAATGGAGGAGTTAAAGAAATAGAAACTGCGGTCATGGACTACCTGCAAAGTGAAGGATTCAGTGTAGAAAATCTAATTCAGAAAGCACCACAAAGGATAGTGCAATGGAACTCTAACTTAAGGGAAAACCAGGATAATGGGAAGCAACTGGTCAGGTGCCATCTTCTTCTTCTTCTTTTGGCTTTTTCCCGGTTAGGGATCACCACAGTGGATCATCTGTCTGCTAATGATTGGCAGTGGAGTTTTTTACGGTCATGTGCCATACAAAGATATTTTGGAGCCTTCTACAGGAAACGAGTATAAACATTCACTTGAAGCTGGATGGCAAGGGAAGGAACAGAAAACTGTAGATACACTGACACAGTTATTGTTGAGGAGTGATAGGCTAGTGAGTTCTCATATGACAGGGCAATGGATGGCACAGGAGGAAATTGAAGAGAATGTGCCACAGTAAGATGCAATAGAACTTTTTATAGAATGCCCACAGGAAATGGAAAACAAAAAATGTGCCCTCAGTTTAGAAGAAAACTAAAAGAAGAGTTGCTTGACTTAATAGAAATAGATAGACTTATTAAGATCAATGAAAGAAATAGATTGCACAAGGTCAATAAAACCCAAAAAGTCAGAAGTTTGATAAAACAAATAAACACAAAAATTAGGACCGCCCATAGAGGGCCATGCGATATAACAGAAGTAAACAAGATTTATTCCTGTGCAGCTAAATTAATAACTGATAAAGTTATTCCACAAGAACACACGGTAGTGAGAGAGAGAAAGGGAAGAAACCGGATACCATCAAGGAAGTATCGAACAGAGAAAACTATAAAGCAACTAAGACAGAAGTGTCATTGATAGAAGGGTATAGAAGAGGGAACAGATCAACAAAAATACTCAGAAAGATAGATGTGATAAAAGCAATGTTCAGTATTAGAACAGATCAGGATCTATCATGCACTATCACAAATAATAAACTAAAAAAATATTCATTTTCCATCCTGTAACTGTGTTATAGCAATTTGCATGGGTTTCTTTCCTGCGTGACTCCCCCACCTGAGATTAACTGCATAAAACAATATCTACTTTATCCACTGAAGCTGGCTATCTTAACTAAATAAAACGTCTGGGAAGAAAGAACCTGACACCCTACAGCTTTTCTGTTGTAATAGGTGAATTACAACTTAGCTTTTGTAAAGTTTTAAGGCTTAAAAGGTGTATGTACTACATTAGTGAAGGGTTCCAGCCAATTGCCACTTGATTGGGCCAATACCTTGAATCAGCCATACACACACACACACACACACACACACACACACACACACACACACACACACACACACACACACACACACACACACACACACACACACACACACACACAGTGTTCCAGTCCCAAGGATTTACTGTTTAAATTAGTACATTTTTGCTTTTACTTTCAGTATAGCCTCTATACTATTCACAACTCTCTCTCTCTATAACTGCTAAATAACCCTGTTTGTGTCCTTGCCGTGATAATTATTTAAAGTATTTCAGAGCTACTTAGATTAAGCTTTTGTTAGATACTGATATTTTAAGCTTATTACTCACCTTAAACTCAGCTCTTCTCCCTGTGGGAGAGGGATACATAAGCTCCTGGTTAATTTTGTTATAGCTGCTATCTACTCCATTCACCCTGTCTGCTACTCCCACCCCAGCCCCATCCCCTGATTATCTTCATTAGCCAGTCCCCTCCTAGGGTGCCATCTTTAAACCATCTCTCAACTACCTAACTCAATTAATTTTCCATCCTGTAGCTACTTCACCTTCCCTACCCATCTGTTTGTTGTGCATCACAGCAAGTAAGTAGAGCAGTACCACATGTATACTAGAGCTGATATGCATTATTGTCTTATTATTACTGTTATCTGCCAATTTATTTGGTTATAACTGTTAACTGCTGGGTCATTTGATGGTGCTGAGCTGCAACTGCTGTTTAGAACTTCTATATGCTTTGAGAGCTAGTTATTGTATTAACTGACAAACTGCTTGTATTTCTATCTTATTTTATGAAAGTAGATCTTAATTGTTATATATCTGCCAGGCATCCTATTAACTGTTTTCAAAGCTTATTTATGTTCTGACTGCATCTGTAAACATTCTTGTTGCATGCTACTGCTGTTAGAAGACTTAGAGGCTGGACTTTACAACTGCTTTTATAGAAGGCTAAGAGAATGCAGTTCATGTTGATGTTAATTCATATTGAATAACCTAGCTGTAGAATTATTGTCTTAGAACAGCCATAATTTGCTTTGTGCAATATATCCTGTCTGTATTCACTGCTGGATCATATAGCTGTTATCAGTCTGAGGTTGCATGTTAATGCTGTTACTCTGTGGTTTTACAGAGATGATAATGCATGCAATTTTACAAATGTTACTCTCTAATTGTATACCTTGAATGTTCTGCACTTCTCATTCTTGTGACATTTGCAGTAATTCTGCCTTATTTGACTTTATTTTTCAGTTTGCATGGATTTCTTTCCTGCATGACTCCCCCCACCTGGGATTAACTGCATAAAACAATATCCACTTTATCCACTGAAGCTGGCTATCTTAACTAATTAAAACATCTGTAAAGCAAGAACATGACACCCTACAGCTTTTCTGTTGTAATAGGTGAATTACAACTTAGGTTTTGTAAAGTTTTTCAGGCTTAAAAGGTGCATGCACAACATCAGTGGAGGGTTCTAGCCAATATGGTATGGGTGTGAGCCATACACGGTAGAGTAGTCAGTTCACTGTCATTGCCCCAACCATGAAAACTAACTCTGCCAAGAGGTGCACTGCTAGTTTCAGGGCCCTGTCTAGAAGTTGTGGTGTTATCCGATTGTGAGCAATATCTGCTGGACAAGCTATCATCTTGACTACATCTATGACCATGACCACATGACCTAACATGTCTGGGTGTGGACACCTCAATCACTGACAGAGCAGAGGAAGTCATGCCACTAGAGGAGTGGGATCCAGAATGGCCACATCAGCTAACACCTAATTCAACAACAGCTCTACAACCCCACCCCCAAGCAGATGTTGCATTACAAATACTGTCAGATCTAGTGTGTCATTCATCCTTTCCAAGGAGTCACCCACACAGTTCAAGCAATCTTGCACAGCAAAACAAACAACATGCAGTATTTGTACAATCTCCTCTAAGTACTTGAAATGTGCCTGTGCCTCTGGGATTGCCCTACTCATACGTGTTACACTTACTGACATACCAACATCAAGAGGAGGGTGAACAGCAGGCCTGCTCTGAGCATCTCTACCAATATCCCTTTTTGGCATTTCAAACTCACAATGACTAGGGGAGACTCAGCCAGCTCTGCAACTAGAGGACTGATTCTCTGCATCTTCAGACTGTGACTCTTCATCACTGCCATCATCTTCTCTGGCTACCGATACTCTGACATCAGGCAGTAGCAATTCCACAATGCTGGTGGCAGGCTCACTTATGATAATAATTACACACATCAAAGAGAGAAATAGATTAAGAACTGATCAAAGTTATGTTATATAAAAAGTTAAAGTTAAGCAATAGTAGATGCAACTGCAATTAAAATAGGTCTTTATAAATCAACTATATGTACAGTAACAGGAAAAAAACATAAAACAAAAGGTATGTGCCTACCATTTGCAGATGGTCGTGAAAAATCAGTACCAGATGTGCCTAAACAGAAGAAATGGAGATGAAAGAGGGAAGATAAGCATTACAATGCAAATGACACAATAAGCAACAAGTCCACTAAACATCTGCATATTAAGAAACATCTTGTATAAGGGAGGATTTGTAAGCTCTGCTTCTAACAGGCCTGAACCATGTCAATGTAGGAACCTGCATAATTACTGCATTCTCCACATCTGTGAATGGTGGTTTATAGGGGCCAGATATTTTTGGTGCCATATTCCTGTATCTGATGATAAACAAGAAACAAAAAAAGGAAATTAAGCAAAGTAAGTGGTAGCAAAAAGTATATGAATGTATGCAAGCATCATGAACAAAAGAAATAAGATTTATGACACTCCAAGACTTCACACAGGTAATGCACAAGTATTCAGATTCCACAAAAATATCAATAACAATGATAAATTTATTTTGTGAGGATGACAAGGCATTTGTAATTGATAGCAGCCTTAACAAAATTAGTTTAATTTAAAATGAAGGCCTTTGCACATGTTTAATATTTATGCTATCTCCCTTGGTTGATGTTAGGCATATATTAAAGTCCGGACACATTTGTTGGACTACAGTTGTAACCCTGCCATTGCTACTAGTCATATAAATTCAGATATCTCAGAGAAATGTTATGAAGATAGGTAACGATACCTGAGTTTAGTTAAAAGAAAAGTAAGCGCTATACATACTATGACAATGCCAATGGATAAAATGCAGATAACAAACAATTGCAATTGAGAAATGTAAGTCATCAGTAATGTTAACAAAAGTATTCATTTGTAAATAAACATCATATACCTTTATAGAAAGAATATTTGTATGACTGTACACAAAAATTGCAGTTCTAGCAGTGAAATAGCTTTATCAAAATCTCTGGATCCAAACAGTCTCCCCTACAATGATTTAAATGCTTACCAACATGATTAGCTTATATATTGCAGATTCAGCCCTTTGAGCACTGAGAAAATGCAAATCAGGTGTCAGATCATTAGTATTCATGAATCTCACAATCTGCACTAAGTGCTGGGTAGGTAAACATGGTGTAAGAACCTACATAATTCTGTGCACATGCCCCAACAGGAAAAAATGTGCATTGAGAAGTATTGCTTGCTAAGGGCTTGCAAGTGTGAATGATAAGTCTGACTACAAGAATAATTAGTGCTTCATACTCTTTCTAGTTTTGTGTATACTTAGTGAGGGTGAGTCAGGGAGAAGAGAGTTACCAAAATGCCAGGGATTATATTGACTGGCTTAGGAAATAAATCTTTTATAACAGTTTTAGTAATAAATGCCTATGATCACACTGTGCCTTTAAAATAAATTGTGAATGTAATTGTAATAAAGTAAATAGCCCATTTAAATATAAAACAGCTATCAAAATAAATTATAATGACATTGCATTCATGTTAGAAAAGAGAATGTTCACAAAAAAGAGAGAATAAAACAACTGTATTATTGGAAAAAAACTGGTTATTTTTGTGACAGGAAGTATTAGCTTAACTGTTGCAAATATCCCATTCATCTACACATCTACTGGCCAATTACAAAGGCTGTCATAGCATAGTTATGTTGCACCATTAATATCAAGTGATATAATGTCACATCTTCAGTATGTGTAATCTGCTTTTTTCTTTTTCCTAATATATGTCTGTGTCTTTAGAAAATAGTGAAAATAATCTCAAATGTGTCTTGTTAATGCCATGCTTTCAAGGTACTGTTTTTGTGAAAATAATGATATTTAAGGAGCAGATTTTTTGTTATAAGAGAACAAAGTGAAAAAAATGCCAGGATACATTTTAACTCTTTGTTTTCTATTTTTTTTTCTTTTTCATTATTGCATGTCACATGGCATTGCACAGTGTTTATTGTCACTGGTCACTAGCAATGAATGACAATTCACTTTCTAAGGTAAACTCGCAAATTTAATTTGGAATGTCATCAGTAGTGCAAATGATCCTGGAATCTACTTTACAGATATTTTTTCTGCTCAGCATAAACATTGACATACAATTTTTAAATGAAATAAAAAGGCTAAAGTCTGTGTGTGACATATGTCTCATATGCTGGTGTACATATCCATATGTCCCAAGCAGTCATCCTGACAGTAATAGTTTTCCTTTAAAAGAATTTCATTAATTGTATATACTGTGTCAATAATGAGCAGCTGTGACTTTCTGTGTGTCTCCTTTCTGAAGAATTAGCATTACATGAAAGCATTATGATGTGTAACAGAAATGCTATTGTAATGTGATAAGCAGATCCTAAAAGTATAAATTTATCAGGTTAATACTGTAAGTGATATGTTCATTGCTAGATATACCCTTCACATTGTGTTAGTTTTTACTTATAATTTCTTTGTATATTTGTTTTAATTTCTTTTTATTTTTTGCCTTTTGCATTTGTGCACTGAATTGGCAGGGCACAAACACAGTTAACAGCTGAAGGCAACATTTAAAAAATAATTTGGGTTGCCTTCTGAAGCTCAACCAAGCATGGTGCTATTGCACTGCAATTAGAACTAAGGATATCAATAACTGAAGAAAATGCACTCATCAGCCAGTTGTATGTCACACGAGTTTTAAAAACATCGAGTTGGGATCAAAAGCAGAGGCATGGGGGGAAGGTGTCAAGCTATAGTACTAATAATGATTATGGTAATCAGATGAAGTGTTAGCACACATTTTGGGATATGACTTGAGCACTCTAAGACTGTGTGATAAATACTGAATATGTTACCAACAGACACTGTGAATTGCTGTTACCAATGTTTTGCTGTAGGAAATCAGCTATTCTTATTGTTAATAACATTTGCTATGTATGATGTCAAAAATGACGGTTTTTAAATTGTGAGTAAAGAAATTCACTAATATGATGAATGTAGAGATATGTAGAATATAATACAGATTACTTATCCATGTAGCCTACGTAGCACTCATGACACTAATACATTTCCCTTTCAAAGTATGTCATTATTACTTACATGTGGTGTGACACAAATGAGATGATATAAGTTTCTGCATGTCCCCTTTCTAAATAATCACCATTACCTAAAGAAATGATAATGTGTAACAGAAATGGAAGCTTTGATGTGGTAGGCCAATGTTCAAAGGATGACTATGTTAGAGTATTGGTTTAAGGTTTATTGATAAATTGCTATTTTTGAATGACAGTTGAATATATATATACATACATATAAACATGTGTGTGTATGTACATTTTTTTTTTTTGCCTTTTGCATTTGTACGTCACTTGGCAGTGGAAATGAAGTTTCACATCTAAAGGAAAAAATGAAAAATTTTATTTGGGCTGCCTTCTGTAGCATAATGAGCCTGGTACTAGTGCATGACCTCAGCACTCTGGATAGTACTGATTGAAGAAAACACACCTGTCAATGACCTATCTCTGATGTAAGTGCAGTAAGTTATGTGAAAGAGGGCAGGTAATGCAGGGTTTAAATCCAGTTTCCAGATACTTTTACTGAGGGGGTCAGAGTGACATTTGTTACAAACTTTTAATTAGGAATGTAACAGTGAATGCACATGAGTACCATATATATGATTTTTGCAACAAATGTATCATTAATGCTTGCTATACAATTCCAAAATAATGCGTGTAAAGTATGCTCAACATGGCAATGATGACAGTTAATTTAAAATGCAATTGTATAGAAATTATGTGCACAATAGTGTTGTTATAATTACTATGACTCATCACATATCATAACTATATGTTTAGGGCAGGTCTATATTAGAACACTGAAGTTTCAAAACATTGAATGTTCTAATATCAACCCCTATTCAGCGAAAGCTGAAAATATTGAAGCAACAGAAAAACAAATTTTTTCCTAAGGAAATAATTTGGTTGTCCATTTCTGTTGCTTCTGTATTTTCAGCGCTGTGGTGGAAAGGTATGGGTCGGTTTCAGGTAAGTATGTGATTGAGTGCGGGTTAGGTTAGTTAGGGTTAGGGTGCGGGTTAGGTATGTGTGCGATTATGTGGACATGAGGGTTAGGGCAGGTTAGGTGAGTTAGGGTTAGGGTGTGGGTTAGGTAAGTGTGCGATTATGTGGACATGAGGGTTAGGGTGGGTCAGGTAAGTGTGAGATTGTGTGGACATGAGGGCAGGGTAAGTGAGTTAGGGTTAGGGTGCGGGTAAGGTAAGTGTGCGATAGTGACTGACCTTAGGGTTAGGGTTTGGGTTAAGGTAAGTGGATAGTTATTGGTGTGTATATAGTTTAGTGTAGGGTTAGGTGTAAGATTTTAGGTGTATGTGTGTGGATTGCTGTTTGTTTGGTGTGCTTGTGTTGTGTGTATGTGTTGTACAGCAAATTATTTCCATAGGAAAAAATTTGCTGTTCTGTATGTTCGATGTTTTCAGCTTTAGCTGAATAGGGGTCGATATTAGAACATTCGAAGTTTTGAAACTTCGATGTTCTAATATAGACCCGTTTAGGACAGTATGTCATGTGAAGTGTGTATGGAACATACCCCAACATGTTTTACTCGAGTCATGAAAATTCATGTATCTGAAATGCATTTACAACCACAAATAACTGCTTTTTACATAGAAATGCAGTTCTATATGTACTTAAATTTATACATACATACAGGCTTCTAATCTACATCTGCATTCAAGTAATATACTTCAAATTAACACTTAAAAACAAAATATGAGACAAAAAGCTGGACATTCTGTATAAATTTGGGGATTTGATAAGTATGTACCTGATCTCAGGTTTAAGGCTGAGGCTTAGAATAGCTTGGCCAAAGCTGTCTTCAGTGCATCTCACAGCTAAGGGTCTGTGAATTCCAAAATTGCTGTTTGCCATCATTTTTTTTAATTACTGTTGCATTGTAACAGTTCTACAAGATAGAGAAAATCAGATTAGCGTTTTCACTTCTTGATCTGATTTTAATTTAATTTTATCAGTCTGTGGTTTAGCAAAGATCGTTAACCCTATAGTGATTCCAGTACATAGCTGCAGTGCATTTTTGTTGAAGTGATTTAACTGTTGGCTTTAATTTCATTCTTGTGTGCTGAATCTATATCAGGCTAGTTCATGACTTGCCTTTGCATTGGGACTGTTCCAGGCTAGTCAGCTCAGAGCTAAGGATATAATAGTTTAACCTCCCACCCATCGTGTTGTAGCTGGTTTCTTCTCATTAAGCCATGTTTCATTTTTGTGTACTAAGTGTATATCAGGCTAGTTCATGACTTGTCTTTGCAGTGGGGTAGTTCCAGACCTTTCATCTCAGAGCTAAGCGTCTAATTATTTTTGCCTGTCACCCACCCTGTCACCCACCCTGTTGTAATTGTATTCTTAAACCCAGTGCATCTGTTGTTGCCTGACCCTTTATGGTAATTTGAAAATGGAATTCTCCCCTCTCCCCATTTATTGGCTGTTGACAATAAGCAAATAAGTACTATTCTGCAGAGTCTTTTTCCTTAATCTGCTCACCAGGCTTAAACAACTTTGACAAAATTGCTTATGGTTTGTGTGCTCTTACTTTTTGCATGGATTTTTTTATGAAATTAAAGAATCTTTTTTACTATAATTGGTTTACTGGTTCTTGCTGGTGGCAGAAGGATTTCAGGCTAGTTGTTTTGTATTGAAATTTAAATACTCAGTAACAAGTCCAGCCAAAGATTATTCTTAAACCAAACTCCAAGCACTTATAATTACTTCTGCCTTCAGAGTAATTTCTGTTAGTATTATGGATCAGCATTTTTCCACAACTTCTCTAGCTAGCTTGATTGAGATGGGTATCTTAAGACAGTGTAAGAATTGCTTCATGCGAGGCAGAGCCTAGATGGCACAGAAATAACAGTTCTATTCAGAACTCTGTAGTAAATTAAAATTTCTGACAGGAACAAAATTATAAAAATATTACCATTCTTACTTTAAAAGAGTTTAAATATCTAAACTCATTTATATGGAATGCTGAGGTAGTTTTATTAAAAGTTTCCTGTCAAAATAACACTGGGATTCAAAACTTTTAACAAGAAAGAATGAACAGCTCAAAGAATAATCATACAGACTCTTCTCTCAAGAAAGAATTACATGAAATAATGCCATCTATACAAGATTTATCAATTAAAATGGATAGATTTCAAGAAAGTCTCTTTTATAAGTGAAAGAAAATTGTCTCAAACAAACATATATTCTAAAGGACATATCAACAACTACAAACAAATGTTTCAGATCTTGAATATGCATTAACTGACATTAATCATCATCTTAATGAAAATGATTTTTAGACAGAGTCTACAAAAAATATAATAGGCTATTGGAAAAAGTAGATGATTTGAAGAATTGTGGCAGAAGAAACAACCTAAGAATTTTTGCTTTACTGTAAAAAATAGAATGACCTAATATGGTTTTTTTTCTGACTACCTGGATTCCAAAAACACTTAATTTGCAGGAAAATGTTTCATTTGACATCGAAAGAGCTCATAGTTCACTTAACAAACCAACTCCTATGGATCCTTCTTGTCATCCCATATCAATAGTGGTCAAATGTCTATCCTGCTTGGATAAAGAATTAGAGATGACATCTCCTGGTCAAGAGCTCTGGTAAAACATGATCAGTTAACTATTAGATTTGATAATGACTATTTAGCTAAGACAATGGAACTAAGAAAGAAAGTTTGACCCTTAATAAAATCACTTAAATAAAACAGTATCAAAACCCATTTAATTTTTTGATCAAAAATAAAAATACATCTGTCAGTTGGTACAATAATTTGTAATACCTTAGATGAGACAGTCTCCTTCATTATAAACAATAATGTCATCTTTTCTATAAATTATATCAACTGAATTTTATCTACCCCTAAAAGATCTTCAGAAAAATCCAATTCTTCTGATGTTAAAAAGAAGAAGCAAAAACAGATTTAACTACTGACTCATCTATCAGAAATTGAATAGTCCTGATATAATAATTTTTATTATGTTTTCACTTAAAGGAAATAAGTATTATGCAAAAGTCTTCTTGAATTCAAAAGGTAAAGGCTTTAAATTTTAATTTATTTTCATTTTGTCCTGCAAGCCACAAACTTTATATTTATTATTTCTTCATTATACATACTTTTTTCTCTCCTTATGTATATATATATATATATATATATATATATATATATATAGGTTCACTTTATAACATCGAAATACTGAAATGTCGAATTTCAGTATCTCGAAGCTATAAAGTCGAATGTTAAAAATAGCTAACGTTCATAATCGCGAATTTGACGTATGTTGAAAATATGTCGAATTCGCAGTTATGAAGTTGCGCTATGTAATGTCCGGGTTTGTGTTTTGTTGGTGCGCGGTGCAGTGTTTGGATGTAGATGTTATGTCAGGTAAGTGAGTGTTTTGTAAGGGTTTTGAGTGGGAGTTAGAGTGTGTGTGAGGGATTGGAGAATGTGCGTGTGTGAGTGAGCTTTTGTGTTGTGTTTGTGCGATGTCGGAGTTAGTATATATAAGTAGGGGGGGTGTGGTGGGGTGCAGCCCCCCACATGGGGGGTGCAGGGGGCACACCTCCCAACCATCCCGAATTACCCGTTTTACTTTTTTTTTGTCCAATTGAGGGGTGCCACGATTTCGCGTGGCACCCTTCATTTCCTTTTTTTTTTTTTTTTTTTGTTTTTTCAGCAATTTTGCGCGGGCCAGCGCCGCGCTGGTCGGCTTTGCGCTCAATACACCATGCTGAGCCATGAAGCTCAGGGCTCAAGGGCACGATCTTTCTCAACGCTGGCTGAAAAGAATTAACCAATGAGTTCGATGGAGCGGTGGGGATGGCACGCAATCAGGCCAGGGATGAGCTGATGAAGCAATGCAAACAAATGGACAATATGGATAACATGCAACTCAGTCAAAATGTTTTTTTGCGTTAAAATGGCATAGTTTGCTTCACAATGGCATACAGCCTGGCAATGCAGCTTCTTCACTGTGTGCAAGTTTTATGTTATTTATTTAATTTTAGCACAGCACAGCACAGCTTTTTTATTAATGAGCAGGGTGTGAGCTTTCAGCCTGTATATTTATTTAATTAACAGCACAGCACACACTGTGTTTTTTTTTTTTTGTAGGGTTTATTTTATTTTACTTAGAACACAACATGTGTATGTAAGTATATATATTTTTTATATTGGCATTGCACCACATTGCGTTATGAATGGCATGCATTGTGTGTGTAAGTCTGTATTGTTTACTTAATTGCTTAGCACAGTTACAGCACTTTTTAAAACAGGTGCAGGGATCATGGATCGCTGGTGGAATGTTTTTTACTTAAAGCATTTAACATGGGGGGTAAAAGTACTCTTTACAGAAGCATTTGGAAATTTGATATCTCATAAAACATTTTAAATTAATGGCTTTTTTTTTTTTATTTTGCTTTTTTTTTCCCCACATGTGTAAGTAAGATGACAGGAGAAGTAGATTATCTTGGTCTTGTATTGGTTGCTCCTTATCATGTGTGTTGTGATAATGTGTGTTAGCAGTTTGTTTCAGCCTTTTGAAGTTTCCGCACAGCTTTAGTTTCCTTACTGGTAATGTTTTTTGCCTACCAATGGGACTCACTATGCATGGGTATGAAGGTATAAAAAAATTATAATTATTAAGGATTTAATACTAATCTGCATATAAAAAGTTGATATCTAAAAATTATTTGTTATGATATTATGTAAAAATTCATTTTGTTATTATTTAGGTTCAATTGAGCAATTTTTAGAAATTTTAGAAAGACTGTAAATTATGATCACCAAAAGAAAAAACTTTTTTGTCTGGAATGTCATGCAAGTAAAAAAAAAAAATGTGGTGCTTAGACTTTTATGATAATGTGCCCAATTGTGTTTTTTTTCAGTTAATTTTTCATTTGGAAAGAATTGAATGTTGAAAATGTTGTAATTTAAAATGTGCTGCATTATACATTAAAAAATTGTATAATTTTCAATTTTAAATTGTAATGTATAAATAGGTTCCATTAAAACAATTACAAAGGTATATGTATCCAATGGCAGGGGCTTGCCCTGCTTATGTGTGTGTGAGTTGTGTATGTGTGTTGTTTTTGTTTATGTTGTGATGTGGGTGTTGTGTTGTATGTTTAGTGTAGTGTGTGTGGTGTTTTCGGTTATGTGGTTTCGTGTTTTTTGTTTGTCGGTGTTTTGTGGATTCGGTTTTATAGTCTCGAGATACTGAAATTCGATATTTCAGCATTTCAAGGTTATAAAGTGAATCCATATATATATATATATATATATATATATATATATATATATATGTTAAATGTTTGTTATAACACAATTTTAAGTAGTTCCTTTTATTCCCTATTTAATTCCTCTATATAATGTCTTTTATTGGATTATACCCATATTTTTGTATTGCGTTAGTATGTCTTTAAATCTGGAAATGTAATAATGGCTGAGAGAACTGATTATCATACTGCTGAGGTAATCCTTCCTTTTGACTTCATTTTGAACATTTTTTTTCTCTTTTATATTCTTTTTTTTGGGGGGGGGCTCATTTTCCTTGAAGTCCCCCTGAACTTTTATTTGAGGTATCCTTAGAACTGAATAAGCAAAAGATATAAAGATTTAATATATTACACTATGTGAGAGCACACATGTATGTTTGGTGTTGATGTGATTTTGTAGCACTTAGGATGTAGTTCAATGGCTGAGTAGATGTTTGGTTCCTAGGTTTACTGGATTTTCCCTTGTATTTAATTTATTTACAAATGTTGACTTATCGTTTTGACAGGAGTCTTGAGTGTGTTTTGATAATTAAAGCATGTATGGACGGTGGACTAGTTGACTTGTTATTTGGATTATCTGTTTGGTGGGTGCCTGGATTTTCTGTTCATGTTTGCAGGTTTGTCTTTCTCTGTTGATTTTATTTTGCGCCATTGGAAATACATTTTTACTGCATTTCAACCTGGTGATGTCTCAAGCATATCTGCTTTTATGAAGTTTAAGTTCAAATTTCTGACTTGATTGAGGTGGAGTTTAATTTTTTTGGGGGGGATTGGAGGTTGGAAGTTGAGGGTTGAAAAGATTTATAATTGTATGGGCATTGAGAATTATGTTGTTCTCATTTTATGAATCGGAGATGACGATTTGACATTTGATATGATGGTCTCTCAGTTTTCTTCTTCTTTTAGATTCACTCTTTGAATCTTTTTTTGTGCTTTTGTGAAGGAGTTTTATTTGGATATGTGTGGATGGAGATGATGTTGTTTGGGTTTATTCTTAAGTGGGAGACTTGAATGTTTTCTTCACAATGTCAGACTCATGGATATATGCATTTTTAACAGCTTGATTTTCAGGTGGTAATGACATTCTTAAGACTCTTACATCAGACATTTGACTCATGCACATGTTTGCCCACAAAACATGCAGGAGAATAAGATTCACACACATATATATATATATTTTTTTTTTTTTTTGAGGTAGTTAGTGATTATGGAGCATGGGAGACAATAAGATGGCATTTTGACCACCTCATCTGTTTTTTTGCATGCACAATTTTCAAGGGCAAATGAATGAAAGAAGAGAGTTATATTTTCAGAGAGTATTTACAAATGGAGACTGGAGAAGTTGTGCCTGTGATGATGATAGTTTGGTTGAACTTCAGTGTATAAACCAGAGGAGTAATTGTTTGGTAGAGATGGATGAGGTATGAGGAGTGGTACAGGGATATGGAATTTTAGGCTGCAATTGTTTAGTCATGACATTGTCATGCTGGATGACTTATACATGTCTTTTGATTTTGTATTTTGTATTTTTTTTTTTTGCAATGGAAAATTATACCTAAAGCATTGAAAATATGCTCATATATTCTGAAAAACTTGCTTAAGAAACATATCAGAGTATCAGTGTGTTGCATATACAATAAAGGACATAACTTTCACTTATTGACAGCAAGAATTTCCCTGAGAAATTACAAATCTAATATTGCTGACAGGAAGTCATGTCTCTTTTCTTAATAGCTGAAGGAAATGGAAGAGAGGAAGAAAATAAATAAAGTTATTCAAACTTGGTTGGCACATACCAAGTTTCACAAGTAATATTGCACAATCACTCTTAAAGGTTTATGTACACATTCTTTATACATTATGATGTATAAACTGTGTAAACATTTCATGGTATTAAATTAACCAGTAACATGTAGAAGCTTATCCAAAGTACACAATATTTTATAAGCTGCTGCACTGATATTAAACTAGCACAGATTTGACAACTACAACATTGTTAATGAGAACTAAAAGGTAACATACAGCTCAAGCAATGTAACAGGGGTCTCAGAAGTTTTTACTTTTCCAGGATTTCATTGCCTTACTAATAATTCAGGATAAAATGATTGCACAAGCATTATTTAATATAAATTTAAAAGTCCTGGAACTGCAACTATGACACAGCCAAATATATATAAGCATGATATAAAGAAAAATAAGTAACATACATATAACTAGTATTACATTCTTAATTCTCCTTTATGCTGATTGTTATATGTTTATTAAAATTTTAATTATAGAAATAATAGTTTTAATTAATATAAATTAATTTATCTTGTGTTGCTATTTTAATCAACAGATTTCTCATAAGCAATGTAACCATGATGAGAAATATCTGTCATTTCATCTGTTGATAAACAAGTTTCCTTTTGACTTTCTTTTCATACATGATGACATTAAAGTATACAGAGTTTAAGTAGGACAGTGAGTTGGAAAACTCATGAAGATATGGCTTTATTTTCAATATGGTGTAATTTTGTATGTGTTTTAAAGCACAAACCTGAAAACTTTTTGTTAAAGTGGCTCAGATTAATTTAAACAGAGATTTACAGAAACTGACATGAGTCTTTTCAGGATATAATATATCCTTTGCAACAGCAAATTTCTAAGGTGCTTTTAACAACTTGTACTATCCCCTTGCTTTTTATGCTTCATTAAGCCATAGCTAATCACATGATAATTCCTCCAGCTTTTTAGTGAACATGATTTTAATAGTTCTCAAATCTATTGCTAACCAACACAAGCAGCACAGAGTGTTGTATAAGTCTGTCTTGGACAGACTTAAGTCATGTAGGAAGCATTAGACAATATATTGGTTTAATGTTTACGATGTTTGACTCACACTTCCAGGGTACTGTATTGCTTTTCTTTCTCCATTTGTTTTCTTTTGATAAGAAAAATGTTAGTTTGTTAAATTAATAATTATAACTGTTATCTTATATAAAGTATATTATATATTGACATAGAATTTTGAGTCTAAATTTTAAACTTTATTGCTTACCATTATTCTATTTTAGACTTACTACAGATTTATAATTTAAATAATTATACAGTATTTTTAATACAAGTATAGAGTTCCCATTTCATAATTACTCACTGCAGAGTTCCTTTATAAGGTTTGATAGGTTTTTCTTTATTAGGTTATTGCTGGTCTTGAGATTTTCTCTTATACACTGGGAATTACAGATATTCGATGTTTGGCTTTGGTTTTTCAATTAGTTTTTATTCTTATTTTTTATATTTGAATTGATTTTCTTTTGCCTGAGGTTTATTATTTTACTTATAAATGTAACACATATTTATATTTACTGATATATATCAATTTTTTTATGTGTTATCTTCCAAAACTTTTGTATTTTTCTTCCATTATTGACTGTTATGGATTTAACCTTATTATTGTTAAATGTTAAAGGTCTTAATAATACTAAAAAGAGGACAAACCTAATAAAATATCTAGAATTAAACAATCTACTTATTGTATTTTGTCAAGAGACACACTTTTCTTGTGAAAAAGAAAGCAGTAATTGGAACTCCAGTAATTATTTAATATTATACAATGACTGGCCATTAACATTCAAAACCGAGCACACTGATTGGCCAGCCCAACCAGTGTGACCATTGTAAATCCCACAATATACCAATGGAAAAAGAAAAAGGTCCGGTTACCTGGACTTCTTTCTGTTGGTATATTGTTTAAATTTTATTTTTGTTTCTTAAAAAATAAAAATAAAATCTTTAGCGCTGACTCCAGACATACCAGAGAGGCAGCTTGGGCAAAATACTAGGGGAAATCAGGTACATTATTTAAAATTAAACACAAGTACCTGATATTCCTTGTATTTCTTCCATGCTGTCTCTCTCCTACCCCTAAACTGCCCTAAAGTTTTTTTTAATAAAAAAAAAAAAAAAGGGAAAACAAAAACGGAGCAACTGAGACTTTCTTTTCTCCATTGCTTCCATGTCAAAGCATTGATGTACTGGGTAGGCGTGGGAAAGCAATTCCCATATGCATGTGCTGTACATCAACACAAGGAAGCAGTATACCACCAGCCGTGGAAGAACAGTAATGCTCCGTTATACAAAGACATTATTTAAGAAAAGTAAGTATTTTTTTCATAAATAATGTCATTGTATAATAGCAATTACCAACTCAGTGGTTGTGGTATATTAAAATTTACCCACGGTTGGCTTTATTTAATCACTCGGGCTTAGCCCTTGTGATTAAACCACGCCAATCGTGGGTAAATCTTCAATATACCACACTGACATTGTCGGTTATTACTATATTATCTCATTCTTCTTTTAAGTCCAAATGAACAGGAATAACTATTCTTTGGAGAAGTGGGATACAATTGCCTCATATTATCTGTATAAATATAAGGAACAAAAAGGTTTATATACTTTAATTATTATAAAATATAGAAATAGAATGTGGGATCTAGCAAATTTATATTGGTTTTTGGGAACAGGAGTCAAACTAGCTAAAAAGCATCTAAATTTCAAAATAAATGTCTATAAGGAATCCTTAATTTTAGGTGGAGACTTTTAGATATGTCAGAATCTAATGCCACCAGAAGTTTTAAATTACTTCCTATTGCTATAACATTGAAAACATGGACTGAAACCTGTAATATTAAAGATACCTTTAATTTTAAAGATACAATTTCATTAAATTTTACTCATTACACTTTTTATTTTGATACTCAAACAAGAATAGATACATTATTGGTTCCTCGAGACATTATTTCTAAAATAACCTTTCTTAATATAATACCATGCCCATTTTCTGATCATAATGCATTAATATTTAAAATAGAAATAGATTAAAAAATATCATATATTTCCAGATTCCAGCTTATATTACTAAACTGAAAGACTACAAAATCTGGTTATTTAATAAAATAGACAATTTTAAGTTTTTTAATAATACTCTAAACTCATCAGCAGTACACAGCACATCATACATCTCCAAGGCCATCACAATACACATAATCCATCATATGCTGAGGTTTGAAAGATTAACTTACCTAAACCTCAAAGACCACCAAAATACAAAACAGGTAAAAAGCACACTTGACATATTCAACCTACTTTCTCACATAAAACAAGGAGTCCCAAAGTCAAAGATGCTGAGCCCATGAGGCAGTCATCGACCCATCCAAACATTCTTGCTATAGGTGACTCTATTGTAAGACATACAGATGTGCCTCTTACCAGGCTGAGCAAGGAAAAAGTGATGACTAGTTGCTTGTCTGGTGCCAGGATCCATCAGATCATGTATGCACTCAGATCCTTGAACAGCAAGTACCAGTAGGATTCTATCATATTTCATGCCAGTGGCAATGACTTGAGGTGTACCTCTCTAGACTATATGAAGAGAGACTTGATGAATCTGTCAGATTATGTGTCCACTGTAGGTATGAGCCTTTCATTGAGTAACATTATATATTCTCCAAGGATGATGCCACAATATGAAGAAAAATAATTGACTTCAATAATTTTTGGTGTCATTCAAAGGGAAACCAGTATCTGTTAGCCTGGGAGGATATGATCTACAGACCATGCTGCTTCACCAGGGATGGCCTGCATCTGTCTCCTACAGGGTTTCAGTTATTAGCAAAGACATTGCTCACCCCACAATACCTTTTTTATGCAATGTCAACCTGATAAAACTACCAACATAACAAAAAAAGCAAAGGAAAATATGTAGGTGTTACTGATCAATGCTAAGACCTTGACAAGAAACTTCACTCCCTACAAGCCCTTCTCACCCTGGAAGACATTGATGTCTGTGTAGTGACTGAGACATGGTTTAAAATAATGGAGATCATTCCTGCTGTGCAGGGATATAATGCCTTCCACATGTTTAGACCAGCTACTGAGCAGGAGGGGTAAAAAGGTAGAGGTGCATCAGTCTACATTTAAAAGAGCCTCACATCAAGGTTGGTAAAGCAGTGTGATTCACTAGAGATTCTTCATGTCCAAATAACCATCAGAAAGGTCCCATACCATATATTAGCTAGCTATAAAACCCACCTCTATGACAAAAGAAATGCACTGCACCTATCTACAGGAATTATAATCCCTCAGTATTAAACCCAATACCATTTTCCTAGGTGATCTAAACTATCCAGCTATAGACTGGGAAACTTACACCACCACTACTGCAGAAGCACAGAGATTCCTGTATTTTATCAATGCAAATGCCCTGGAACAATTAATCAGAGTACCCACTAGGGGGAATAAAAATTAAACCAGAGATCCATTCCACCCAAGGTACCTTTAGAAATTTCTTAAAGACAAATGACCTACTCCTAAGTGATACATTGCCAAGCTTCAAATCCCCACCAAACCCCATTAACTCTACTGAATATGCAGAAATGTATACCACCATACTATACCAGCATGTAAACTGCTCCAGAGATGCAGCTGTACCCCATAGGAACAAGAGCAGGACAAACCCCAGAAACAAACTCACATGGTGGAATCATAGTATCAAGCTTTACAATAAAAGGAAAATAATTTTGACAAAAATAAGAACAGTAATTCCCAGAATGTTAGAGCTCTTGTCATTAAAATAAACAACCAACACAGGAGTTTAATACAATCCAACAAAGCCAAGATTGAGGCTAAAATAGCTATCCAAGCCAAAGACTATCTCAAGGCATTTTATTAGTTATGTTCATAATCTCAAAAGCACAATTCAGCAATGCACTGAGCTGATTGTGAACGATGTTAACAATACTGCTGCTGAATATATAGCTAATCCACTGGCCAATAAATTTAGCTCTAACTTTACCACTCTTTTTCCTTCATCTGTCCCTACAGATATGCCTGAAACTGGCTCACCTCCAGCTATCACACAAGACTAAGTTCTAAAACTGCTATCAAAAGCTAAAAATAGAGAAACCACAAGCAAGGAATACACAGTCAAATCTTGTTTTATTAAAATGCAAAGCTTTCAAGCAGTAGCTCTTTCTCATTGCATAAAAAGGCTGAGTGAATGGTCACATTAAATACACATAATATCCAGTCAACAAAAGGAATCAATTAGACAGCAAACATTAATCATATAACGAGCTAAAAGCTTACAAAATTTAACCATTCATAACCAGCACAAAAATAAAAAACAAGACACTAAAACTAAAGATATAAACAGCCTGGTAGCTATAAACACATATACACACAAAACTCGTTAATATAAAAACAATATATATTACAAACAAGCTATCATATACAGTCATGTTTAAATTTAAGAACAGGTTTTAAACTATTCTGAAAATTCAATCCTGGACTAAAAGAGGCCCAGAAAAAATCAATCTATTTGCATTCAGCAAGTTCAGTCTGAAGTTTAATGTCCCCACCCCTTATTCCACCATTTACCATCTGAATTACTCGAAACTTAAAAGAAAGATTGGCACCTATCAATTGAATATGTTTAAACAGGGTGTTATTTTCTACATCTCTATGAATCTCAGACAAATATGAACAAATTTGTTGCTTTAACTTTAAATTAGTTTTACCTATATAAAAACTTGAACAGGCAACAACATTAGCAAGATAGATCACATTTTCACTCTGATAAGTAGCATAAGTTCTAAATTCAAAACTAACTTTAGAAATAGGGTGTTCAAATGTCAAGTCAGTATTAATAACATTACAATAACTACAATGATGACAGGGATGTGTCCCTTTAGCATTAATAGAAAGTGAATTTTGACTTGGCATGTCCTTATAGCACAACAATTGCTTAAGATTTTTCTCTTTCTTATGTACAAATAAAGGTGAACTACATAATGGAGAGGGACCTTGGTGCCCAAATCAGCAGAGTTGAAAAGGTCCTGCTTCAGATTAGAAAACTCATACCACATGCAGCACTGACCCAAGAAACTGAGACAGGAGACAGTGATGATAGTTCTAAGGGTCAGGACTAGCTTCTCACTGTGCTCAAGATGTATGCAGATGTACCTCCAATGTCCCCTACCTACCTATTCCCAGTCATAGTGTCCCCCAACCTTTTGTGTCCATCACTATCCCTGTCTTTTATGTTCTGTATGTCTGCACCTGCTACCTAACCTACTATACCCCCCTAACCTTCTTATTCTTAAGTACCTTCCTTAACAGTCCTCTCTCAAAAAAAAAAAGTTCACTCTATTTTACCTATGTGTGTCTAGATACAATTAATTTAGTCCAATTGGCTATACAACATTATTCTGCTGTCACCCATCCCTGCCGAGGTGATTGTCCAAATTCATTAAATTCTGAGTACAATTCTACATTTCTATTGTGAAGAAGCGGACAGCTATATGGTGCTCTCTCACCACCATCTTTCAAATCTACCTGTATCCTTTCCCCAATGTCTTATCATTTTCACCACTGTCCTATCAACTCCTTTTTCACACATATAATCCAATCAAAAGTAGAATCACACTCAACACACATGGTCAGAAATGGTCCATACAAAAAGCCTTCACTTTTTGTACTTGGTGTTTGCACAGAGTTTGGCATCCCACACCAGTGCTGAGTGATGGTGAATGTAATTTCACATCCTGTGGCAAAAACGGGTGAGCTTTTGCCATCATCCACACTAGTCCGGTTGTGTTTTCTCTAATGTGTTTAAACAGACTGCACCACAGGAATACAGAGTAAAGGTGCTACTTCGACACAGTTACTGTAATGCTTATTAAGGTGCTGGATGCTATGAAGTAAGAGTTTGGATATAATGTGTTGTGAAAATTAATGTCTACAGAATGCTGATTTGCATGTTGTCAAGGTATGTCAAAATATTATTTACTGGTATGTTATATTACAAATATGTGTGTAAGTGCAAGCATCTTTATTTATCTGAAGTTATAAAATTTCATGAACTAAGCAGGAAAAGAAAAATAGCTAACAGCATTTTCACAGTGCAGCATTAAAGCATTTGTAAAAATGTTACAGCCCCATTTGGGTGACTTATTAAACAAACATTATCCTGCTCACATTTTCATGTTGTTTATACTCTTCTACCCAGCATGGTCCCTTTTGCAAACATGCTATTGGACAGCATATGACAGAATATTTATGAGGAGAAACCTAAGAGTAACACATCATAAAGATGATCAGACATGTCCCATAGACAAAACTCTTTTTATGTTTCTCTCCTTGTATGCATCTCTCTCTGTCTGTTCCCCATTCTTTCCCATCAGTCTTTACTGTTGCATATTTATGAGGCTGCTGGATGTAATGTTCACCTCAGGTGATTTTACAATTTATCCCATGTGTCAATATGTTGCTATTATTCATTTAATTATCTTATTTAGGCTGGGCATAGTACAAGTTCCTATGTGGTGAGCTGAGATAGCGTTCAGGTCTGTCGATTACTTGTAGCATATTGTCAAGGGTTCTTATCCAGAATGAAGTCATCTTACTGACTGATATTTATATGACTATTTTGTATGTAACAGCTGGCAACATATTTTATTAACCTGACATTATCCTGCTTGTGTACTAATCTGTGTGCATCTTATTGGAAACATTTTATTGCGGACAGCATGATAAAATAATGATGATGACAATCCTAAGAGTAACACACATTAAATACGACCAGAAATGGCATGCAAACAGAAACGCTTTGTGTCTGTCTTTAGTACCCCTCTCTTTCTCTCTACCTGCTTTCTGTGTTACCTTAATGTGCCTTCAGCATTTGCACAATGCCAGGTGCTGAGCAATAATACTGCAGTAAATGGCAGTTCACGGCTTATGGCAAAAGATTGTGAGTTTTTGCCTTAGACAGCACTTCCACAGTTACTTCCATGCAAATATACTTAGGTCCGCTGTGCTATAGCAAAACAGATTAAAAAGAACCAAGTGTGATACAGTTACTTTTACACGACTTTTAGGCTGCTGGATGTCACATACACTCTAAGGGTTGCTTCACTTCATATTACTATGATAAATCCTGATGCCTACATTCTCCCTTTCCTCAACCTGTTGTCAGTGTCACTTATGTCTGATTTTGACATAATAAAGTATGAATTCCTATGTGATGAACTGAGAAAATCCTCTGCTCTGTAAATTTTTTGACTGTCAAGAAATATGTCATACAATTATGATGCATTTTTTTCAATATTAATAGTATGTGTATAACTGTGTACAACTCTACCACTATCCTCTTTATGTACTCACTGTCTTACCCTTTACTGATTCACATTGGAACACTTTACTGTACAGAGAAATACATCTAAAGTGTACACATTTTTAAAGGATGACCACCTTTCTACATATTAATGTGTGATGTATTCATCACAACATATGTGAATTTATGGCAAAATCACCGAGGATTGAAGTCATTAAGTAATGCCATACATTTGATTTTCAGACTTTGTATAGACCAAAAATGTATCACCCTAGCACAACTGTAAGTTTATAAGGACAGTATTTATGAATTGTCCCTAAATTTTGGCTTTTCTCAACCAATATCTTTTGCCTTTGTATGCAGGGAGCCTGACAGAATAATCATGCTGACAACTCTAAGAGTAACACAACATAAACATGTGCAAAAATGCCCCACAAACAAATATCTCAGTATGTCTTTAACTCTGTCTCAAAATATCTCCCTCTTCTCATCCCATCTGTCTCTTCATCCTTTCTCCTCAGCACTTGCACTATGCCTGACTCCTCTGTCTCTTCAGCCTTTCTCCTCAGCACTTGCACTATGCCTGACTCCTAGTGGCATGTGCCACTTATGGGAAATGGCAGTAGATAGCTTTTGGCAAAATCTTGTGAGTCTTTTCCTTCACACACATGATAGCACTTTGTGAGGACAGTTAGTATTATCTGTTCAACAGGCTGCACAGTTGAATGTACACCATGTTGGATATTTCATTTGTAAATAATGTTATGAAACATGCTGCCCACAAACTTCTTTGCTTCATAGTGTTACCCTTGTCCAGTTTTCTACTAGCTTTCACATGCTTGGTCCCTCATGTTTTTCATAATTATTCACAATATGCTAGAATCTGCTTATAAATTATTGTATGACATTAGGTATAACCTAGCCTTTGTGTCTTAACAACCGTAGTACCATAGACACCTTTTGACAATACTGCTGCTATAATCACACATAAGGTGATAGGATCATTGTTGTTTCATTTCCATCCATATTGTGAAGTATGTTAATTATGACTCATACACAACTCTTATAGTTATATTGACTTTATTACTCAGTCATGTCATACAAGCACGTACAACTGCATAACAACAATAGCAGCATGCCTCAAATACATGGATATTCTCCAGATATGAGGTCTATTTAGCTATACAACAATATTATCCATACAATAACATCCATGCAATGATTAATGTAATGCAAGTGTCATAAGATGTGTAAATCATGCCACATAAAACCATACGATACTACATAGATGTTCTGCATTTGATTAGAATCAGACCTATTTATATGCCTATACTCCTTATTTGTGCAAGGCTTGTCATGGAGCACCATAGACTGCTGCTAATTCCTGTTATAATTTCAACACCTCAAAATATAATTATACATGTAATAATACTTTGCCCTCAGTACTGCAAATGAGCTGGTTACCAGTGCACTTTAGGGATAGATTTAAAAAACATATATGTGTGTGTTAATGGACTGTTGTACTCAAGATGTATGGATTTCAGTGTGCTGTTGACTAAACACATAAATCTGTAAGGTTATGTCTACACTCCAACACTTACACTGGGAAATGGTGCATGATGGTGTGGAACATTTTTTACACATAATTTATGAGAGGGATTGAATAGCTTAGTGTCATATTTTTGACCTGTCTGTTTCTATTTTGCTTGCATATTGTCCATGTATGAATATATACAATTGAAAATGATACCACAAATGACTAATATTTGCATAAATCATTCTGAGATGAACACTCACAAATACTTGGTTGTCAATCCATTCTAATCATACCACAATACTGTGACACAGGTACATATCACTCACACTAATACAATGTACATGAATAACAGCATAAATAACTTATCTGAGCATTATATAATTAATTGTGAGCATCACATTGCTCTTACTTCTACCTGTCAAATCACATATGCTTTGTCAAACAAAACTGTGATGCACAATAGCTTTTCTGCAACATACTGATGTGGCAATCCTTACAAATGTCCATTTTCACACATTTAATGTCAGACTTCTTCTGTGGCACTTGCTGTTAATACCGTATTCTCTAGATTGTGTGAATTGACAGGTAGGTGTTTGAATACAACACTACCTGAGTTTCATGTCTGTACTGCTAGTTAGGAAAGGATTATCTGATGTATACAGTTCTACTCAGGAGAACCATTTAATATGGGAGAGTAATTCCCCTTCACTTTATCTCATTTTTAACACAAACACCTTTACTGCAACACACTGATGTCATCCTTTCAAAAATACAATGTCTCAGCTCAGACAACTGAGTTCGCCAATTGTATATGTGGTTGATACTGTGCCCTCAGGATTGTATAACTAGATAAGTAGGTGGTTTATATCCAACAATGTTGAATGTGTGTGTGTGTGTGTGTGTGTGTGTGTGTGTGTGTGTGTGTGTGTGTGTGTGTGTGTGTGTGTGTGTGTGTGTGTTTGTGTGTGTTTGTGGATCTAGTGTCAGATGGCTTCATCAACATATGTGCTGTATCCACTTCCAGCAATAAAAACAAGTAGAACTCCACAACGTCAGGTATTTATTCAAACAACAACACTCAAGTGAAAAATATCAATATCAATGTCATCCATTATCTGTAAGTCATAAATAGACATATTAATTTTATTAATCATATCATCCACTTCTTTACTACTAATCAATTTAAAAGTTTGTGCATCTAAAAGCAATTTATTCATACTTTGTATGTATTCACATGCATTCATCAAAACAATAGCTCCCCTTTGTCTGCCTCCTTAGTTATTATTTCATCATTATTCTGTAGTAATTTAAGTGCATCAGCTTCTTCAGCAGTTAAATTATATGCTTTTTAAATCCACTTTTACTATAGAAGTCGTTAATTCGTTTTTCACATATATTAGTAAATACATTAATGACAGGGTCACTAATGGGAATAAATGTACTACTTCTCTTAAGTTGGTTGTTCATAGAAAAATTATTATCCTTAAAAATACTTTTCAAATTTAAATTACTTGAAAAAAACATTTAAATCAGTAATAACATTAACTATGTCATCAGTAGCAGCAGGTACAAATTTTATCCCTCGGGACAATAAAGATGTTTCTGCATCAGAAAGTTTATAATTCGATAAATTCACAATAAGGGAATGTTCCAAAGAAGCATTATAAATGTTTTGTTCACCAGAGGAACTTACTGTAGTTTGGCAGTCCTACTCCTGGTGGCTGGACCATTTCTCAGTCTGCCTTGGGACCTGGAGCGCTGTCTTGATGCGTCGCATCCCTGAACTTGTATTTTCTCAGATAGATTAATCTTCACATTTCGAATTCCTTCTAAAAAAGAAGATGAGGAACTCGAACCACTCATCGTACCCTTATTTTGCTGATTTTCTCCCACTGATGGTGCTCATGAATCAGGTACTGGTCCCATCAATGGCTCCTCTGGTTGTGACAACAACATAGGTGTTTCCATAGTCTCTTTGGTTCCTTCTGATTGGTTAGCGATAGGCGGATGCTCCATTAAGCATCCACTTCCTGGAAAAGATGTTTGCTGGTTGGTTGATGACTCGAAAGTGTCCAATTCATACATGGAGCCTCTTTTACTTTGAAAATTAGTGCAAACAGGTTTCTTATTCACACGTTTCGGCCAGGAAAAAATATGACTGTTACTAAAAACTCTGATGTCACATTGTAGCTTTTTTCTTTTTGTGTTCTCCAACTGTTTGTCATAATCATTAAGTCTCCCTAGCATCGCGTCATATAGGGAGATATTTTCATTGAACACAACTGAATTACCAAGTTGCTTCTCTAAATTAGTAATCCCATTACATAATTCATTCTCCTTTGATGTAAAGAAGACATTCATAAGATGCATATACTCCAAACTTAAGTTTATATTCAGTTCCTGCCATTTTTTAACAGTTCAGGGTATTCATTGCCATATGAGGGCATATTTAACACCCACAGTCCCAGAGGTACAATGCCCATATCTATGTATGCGTGAAAGCTAAAATGCTGCCACTGCACCTTTTAAAGTTTTTAACCTTGCTTTCCAAAGTCTGAATCATAGCATAGAAGTCATCCCTTTCGGGTCTTGCATCAATATGACTTATTTTTGTAGTAACTGCTGGATTCAGATGTTCTAAGAGAGGATTCTCTCTCAGAAGTAAGCCATGCAACATATGACTCATTGAAGCATTCTCCAAAGTAGTAGACTGTGTCATGGTATGAAGATAAACCTGGTGTCCACTGGTTCACCAAATAACAAACAACAAGTCTCCAAAAAAGATGAACCAAAGCAGTAAAGTGGAGAACCGCAAAAAAACAGCTTCAGCAATAATAAGAAGTAGAACTTCACAATGTCAGGTATTTATTCAAACAACAACACTCAAAAAGTGAAAAATATCAATGTCATCCATTATCTGTAAGTCATAAATACATATTAATTTTATTAATCATATCATCCACTTCTTTACTACTAAACAATTTAAAAGTTTGTGCATCTAAAAGCAATTAATTCATATTTTGCATATATTCACATACATTCATCAACACAATAACTCCCCCTTTGTCTACCTCCTTAATTATTATTTCATCATTATTCTGTAGTAATTTAAGTGCATCAACTTCTTCAGCAGTTAAATTATATAGCTTTTTAAATCCACTTTTACTATAGAAGTTGCAAATTTGCTTAGAACAGAAGTAGAGCAGAGCTTTCATGGAAGAAGGCGTGAGAGGGGAGTAACTGAGGAAAATATATTTTTTGTGAACAGGTTTTCCCCATTCACCAAAATCCTGAAGGATTTGGTGTATAGAATTTGGCCTATTATAAAGCAAGATGATGAAGTGGGCAGCCTCTTTACAGGAAAATGTGTCTTTTCTTATAGCAGATTTCTTAACCTGCAGGAGTTGTTAAATTTAAGAACAAATTTTAAGGATGATAGACGGGTAGGTACTTTCCCCTGTGGGAGATGCAAGATGTGTGATAAAGTGGAGAATCTGTCAGGGAGTTTAAACAATGGGAGAAGACACAGAGCCCTGGGTCTCTTTAATTGTAACAGCTGTGGGTTTATTTATATCATAGGATGTGGATGTGAACCCACAATGTGGTATACAGGACAAACAAAAAGGATGGTTAAGAAAAGAATCATGGAACATTTGGGAGACATCAGACATGGCAGGGTCGAAAATCCTGTGGCTCATAATTTTCATTCCATTCATATGGGGGTCAACCAGAGGTTTGTTTTTTAGTGTTATTGGCCAAACCCTATGTAATATAAGGTATTGATCATATACGAACATTACTAAGAATGGAGACTAAGTATATTATTAATTATAAAACTCTTTGGCCGAATGGTTTGAATTTAGAACTTGATTTACATGTATAGGTAGTCATCTCTTTCATACATTTTTTCTGTTTTTTTCCTGTTTATTTCTTTATTAATAGATCTCTCAGTTTGTCTTGTTCCCCTTTATATAATGTTGCAGCTGTCTTATTTTTCATGTTACACTTCTTTTGCACATTTTGTATATATTGATGTAATTTTATCACAATTTTGATATATTTGATTATGGTGTTAGAGTATATAGAAAAGAATATAAGCAATTGTGTAAGGTAGTAGTGTTGGATTTTCAAGTTTCAGTGTTGCTATTTACCATAACTCATTGTTTTATTGATTGATAGGTTAATTGTTTGATTATCAGTTGTATAATGATATATTAAGGGTACTATCCATGATGTTCATTGTTCCCTGGAAGGCAACAGCCGAGGTACTAGGAAGCATCATTAAAGGAGTGGATAGTGAACCGTGACTCTTGTTTATGTTTTTTGCCAATCTAACACTCTCATACTGGGCAACTTCAACTATCCCTCCATTAACTGGGAAAACTACTCATCTGCCTTCACACTTGCCCAACGTTTCCTGGAATTCATTGATTCCAATGTCCTGGACCAGCTTGTTCTTACCCCGACTAGAGATAGCAACGTCCTTCACCTGGTCATTACTAACAAGGGTGATCATTTCTCTACACCAATAGTCAACTCCTCCCTGGTTAGATCCAACCACAAACAAATCACTTTGGAAATCCACATCCCCCCCCCCCCCCACAAAGGTAACCACCATGAAAAACTTCTCCAAAGCTAACTTTGGGCTCCTAAAAACAGAGGTGGCTAACTTCACGGCACCCATGCAAATGGAGAATCGTTGCATGACTGCTGAATCATACACCAATGCACTGTATGAACACGTACACAAATGCATCGATCTCGCCATACCCAATGGAACCAAGATGCTCTCCTCCAAAAAAAGGAAACCGATCTGGTGGTCCCCTGACATAAATAAACTGTACAACAGAAGGAGGAAACTGATGCGGATTAAGGTAAAGTCCCAAGACTGGAAAAATACCCTTATCAGCCTCAACAAAAAGTTGAGATCCCTCATCAAATCCTATAAAGCTAGCTATGAAAACAGAATTGCAGCAGATAGTAAAGACAACAACAAAGCCTTCTATAGTTATGCAAAGAATCTCTATGGCAATACCCAGATTTGCTCTGAACTACTACACAATGGTACCTCCTATACCGAGCCAACAGATATCGCCAATATACTAGCTGACAGATTCAGTGCTAAATTTACCCCTATCACCCTCCCAAAGTACCAGTCACAATACCAGTAGATTGCCAGGCACCCAGTATTACTACTGCACAGGTTAAAACAGCAATGTCCAAGGCCAAGAATACAGCTTCTATGGGACCTGACAATATCCCTGGCTGTGTTCTACATGAACTACAGAGTGAACTGGCACCTCACTTGTGTGCCCTGTTCAGTCACAGCCTCATCTCTGGCTTTGTCCCTATCAAATGGCACATTGCTACAGTCATCCCTCTCCACAAAGGTGGAGCGACTACAGACCCTGGGAACTATCGCCCCATTAGCCTGATGAGTCTGATATGCAAAGCTATAGAACGCATCATTGTGGACCTAATAAACAAGGATATAGGGAATCTCCAAACTCTGGATCCCACACCCTTTGGTTTTGTGAAGGGTAGATCATGCCTGCTTAACCTGGCCAACTTCTTTGAGTCAGTCACCAGAGCTGTGGATGAAGAAAAGGTGGTTCATACAGTCTACTTTGATCTGTCCAAGGCTTTTGATACCATTCCCCACTCAGGAATCATAGAAAAACTCACTAAGCTAGGCATCAACCCCTATATCACTAGGTGGGTTGCAAACTGACTCACAGATAGAACCCACAGTGTGAAAGTAGCTGACTCCAAGTCAGACTGCTGACCAGTCATGAGTGGAGTCCCACAGGGTTCGGTCCTGGGTCCTCTCCTGTTTGGTATCTACTTCTCTGAAGTCCAGACCAACACGAAGAGACTCTGGCTGACAAAGTTCGCAGATGGTTGTAAGTTGGGAGCTATTATTAACTCCCCAAGTGATGTTGACATCCTACAGAAAGGCATCACTGAGACCAAAGACTGGTGTCAGAACTCTGGTGTCAGAACCATGGCCTTAAGCTCAATGCCAAAAAATGCGTCATCATCCCCTTTGGGAAAACCCATTTCCATGAAATACCACATCGATGGTAATTCACTGAACACAGAAGGCATTATAAGAGATCTGGGAACACAGGCTGACAGCAATCTCTCTTTTGACCACCACATTGCCACCATGGTCAGAAAGTCCTTCTGTGTGGCACATCTCATTACTAAGGGTTTTGCATCAAGGAAGAAAGGTAATTGTCTCTCTCTACTCTTCCCTCATTAGGCCAATCATCGAGTACAATGCCCCATTTGGCATGTATCTCACTAGACACCTGCAACAACTGGAGAGGCCACAAAAATACCTCACAAAGAGGATCCTAGGCCTTAAACACTTGCCCTTTATGGACAGACTCAAAAAACTCCAACTATTCTCTGCCTCATATTGCCTACTCACAGGCGATCTCTGCTTGACTTACAAAGCCATGTCTGACCCAGCTCTGTTAGAAATACTACATCTAAAGAAATTCCAATCCCTCCACACCACACACTCCAGAGACCTCAACTTCATTACCACAATCAACAGAACAAGCTGGAGGGACAAGTTCACAACCCAGAGACTGCTTATGCTATGGAATAGACTTTCCATACATGTCAAACAGAGCACCTCACTGGCCCTCTTCAAGAGAAATCTTGATGCATTGATGGGAAATAGAAAGTTCACCCCAGGAATCACTCCAGTGGCACTATTCAACAGAGGCACTGGGAACTAAGGTGGGGTGGCACAATGCCAGGGTAATCCTATGGGCTAGGCTTGTAAAGGCTCCAGGGCCATTAGCCTAGTTCACACCTGTGAACCTATGAACCTATGTAACAACAAGCTGGATACCAAACAGGTTTTCAGCACACATACTTCACTTCTCACACAAAGTAAAGTCATGACACGTAAACCCATATATGTGAAGGCACTCACTAGAAGCCTACCAAAAGATCAGAGACCTCTCAAATTTAAACCACTTGCACAAATACTGCTATGTAAATAGAAATCACTTCACATAACACATACACCACTGTCTCAGCAAATAAGAATCTAAGGTTAAACACCTCAAAACCTAATGTCTTGACCATAGGCAACTACATAGTGAGACAAAGCCTGGACAAGGAGAAGTTCTGTAAGGAGCTAGTTCCTGCCTGCTGTTGCTGCTCAAATTTTCTACTACTGCATGTAGATTTTCTGCTGTATATGTGTGTTTCTACCAGCCTGATTTAAGTGCATGTAGATTTTCTGCTGTATATGTGTATTTCTACCAGCCGGATTTAAGTGCATGTAGATTTTCTGCTGTATATGTGTGTTTCTACCAGCCCAATTTAAGTCTGCTCAAGTAAGGATATTATTGTATATGTGTGTTTCTACCAGCCCGATTTAAGTGCATGTAGATTTTCTGCTGTATATGTGTGTTTCTACCAGCCCAATTTAAGTCTGCTCAAGTAAGGAGACTGTGTGTGCATAAAATACCCCCATCAGGTATACCTGGTGGTTATTGTTATTCAGGCTCAAACCCTGTACCATGGGTACAAGGAACAAGAGCCTGAATTGACTACCCATACCAACACTTGTGATTCAAGCTCTCAACTGTCCAGATTTTTACAGAATGTTTGGTTCATACCTTTGGTCTGTTCCTCTTAAAATCTATGGTTTTCTGGCAAATCAGTGATAACTGAATTCTCTAAATTATGATAGCCATTTAAGTTTCAGTCTTCCTATCTTTCAGGAAATGTGGTTACACCAAACACTTTATTCTAGAAACTTTCTAAGATTATACAAGCAATGTTGAAAGTGTGTCCTTGGTTTTGGGCATTTGACCCCCCCCCCCCCAAATAAATTTTTTTTTTCAGATTTCTTATTCTGCAAAGTTGCGAGATTTAGTTGAGTGTCAAGTACAAGGAACTGAGCATTTCACAGGAAGATAAGTTTAATGCTGTGTATGCTAAGTCCATTTGTATTGTTAACAGCACAACATGTAGTATACTTGCTTTTGATGCAGAAGGCTGTGGGTTTTACTCCCACCATATGTAGATGGATTGCTGATACTGTACTGTGTTATACTTTAAAGTGATTAGATGCTGCAGTCCTGTGAATGTCCTCCTTTGGAGAAGATGCCTAGTAACTATGAACCTGTTATCAGATTTGCCATCCATTCCCTATTGCAATATTGCAGCTTATCATTTTTTAAATGTAACATAGGCAGTTTATCCTTCAGGGGCAACAGGCACATTATTTGTAGATGAAACAATGAAATATAAAGTTGTTTGCTAGCAGCAACCTCTTCATTAGTTACAGATCTCTTTAATGTGGAATTATTTAGATGACTTTTACTTCTGCAGAGATTGTGCATATGTACTGATATTGGTGGATTGTAATGATAGAAATTTGAGTAGACTTTTATGATGGAAATGTTCTGAACTGGGCAGTTTTGTCATTATTGGTTCATACATTTTGTTTCATTGCTTAATGGAAAATTTTCAAAACAATAAAGTTAAAACACGTTCTAACAAGTGTGCTGTATTTTCTTTGAATGTGGGTTTCAATGCTGTCTCAATGAATGTGAGTTTCAAAGGCTCAGAGGCTTTAATGCTAAGTCTGTTTTCATTGTCAGACTATATTGTATTGCTTTGTTTACCAGATGTCTATCAATGTTTGTGCAATAAAATGTAAAATAAAAGTTTTAAATGAAATCTAATCATTGTAGAAGTAAAGCATAAAGCAGTAATCACATTACAGTGTTTATGGCAAATGGGGAGAAATAGCCAAGTAATGGGACACTGGAATGCCTGTGGAAGGGCCCCATTTGACTATGCTTTTGTGAGGGGAAAGGGTGGTAAACTCAAAGACAGCCTTGGGTGGCACAAACTCTCACTATGCCACTGCTTTGTTAATACAAATGTTCTGGAACAGTCTGCACCTCCCACAAGGAGCTCAAATGCTTAGACATAGTACTCACTAATATGTGGGGGGGGATGCACTCCCTACTGTGTGATGCCCTCTTTGGTAGGGTCGTACCATAAATCAGTCTTGTTTGAAGTGATTATTGCACCTGTCACCACCACATAAGCAAAAAAACAAAAAACATTTTCCAAAGCAAACTACAGCCTACTAAGTGATGGTATAAAAAGTTTTATACCCTCCGCAATCACACATAACAATGATTCCTATGCAGAGGTGTACACAAATGCCCTGTATAAACACTTAAGCAACTGTATAGACTCGGCTGTACCTGACCAAATTAAAACCAGGTCCTCCCAAAAAAATATACCACCCTGGTGGACCTCAAGTGTAAACAGGTTATATAACAAAAACAAGAAATCGATATCTAAGAACAAGAGGGAAATGACTCAGCAGAGGGAGAATTCCCTCTATAGCTTGAACAAGCAAATAAGATTTTTTTTATGTGCTGAACTGGTAGCAGATGGTACTACTCATATGATACTGGAGGAAATTGCCAACCTGCTAGCTGCCAGATTTGGAGCAAACTTCACCCCCATGTCCCTACCAGTCATATTTCAAAGCATACCTCTGCCTAGTATCTGTAGAGATCAGATCACATCTGCACTCTCCAAGGCCAAAAAATGGTCTCAGTGGGACCAGATAAAATCCCAGGTTGCTGACCAAGCAATTTAAAACAGGACCTAGTGGACCCACTTGGCATTCTCTTTAACAATAGCCTGAGAACTGGCTTTGTTCCACCAGAGTGGAGAACAAAAACAGTAATCCCATTGCACAAAGGGGGACCATTAACCGACTCTGGAATCTGTAGACCCATAAGTCTAACCAGCCTCGACTGCAAAGCCATGGAAAAAATCATCATGGATCTTATCAACAAGGACATAGGCAACCTTCGGACTCTAGAACCAACCCAGTTTGGTTTCATTAAGGGTAAGTCATGCTTATTAAACCTAGTAGACTTCTTTGAGAAAGTCAGAAAAGCCCTGAATGTAGGTAAGACAGTGCATATTGCCTATCTTGACCTAGCCAAGACTTTTTGACACAATCCCCCACTCAGGTATCACTGAGAAACTCTCCCAGCTGAGGGTTATATATTGTCACTATTATGCAAGAAGCCTAGATTTTCCAGACAGAAGATACACAGAAAATGCACAGTGGTGCAGCGGTTAACATTGTCACCCCACAGCAAGAGGTTTTCTGGTTTGATTTTCAGTTGGAGTGCCTTCTGTGCAGAGTCTGCATGTTTTCCCTGTGTTTGTGTGAATTTTCTCTGGTTACTCTGGTTTCTTCCCACATTCCAAAGGCATGCATCTAGAGCATTTCTCCCTGGGCCTCCACTGAAATTGGTTATGTCCTAGTCAGAATTTTCCCGATCAACAAATGTTAAATAAATAAATAAATAAATAAATAAATAAATAAATAAATAAATAAGCAAACAAACAAATAAGAGAGAAAATAGAGGAAAGAAAAGTACTGGCACAAGAAAAATTGTCAAAAGTTGCAAATTGACTATGGTTTGCTATGGGGGCAAGTTTAACTGTGATTCTGAAAGGGTTGTTTATCTTGCTCTGTGTGATTCTTGCATGGCCTTCTATATTGGAAAGGCTGTCAATTTCCTTAATAAAATAATTTACCAGCATGACTACAGCATCAGGATAAATGACAACAAAAGTGCCCTGACTAGACATGCTGCTCTGTGCACTGGTTTTAGACAATTTAAATTTTTGGTACTAGAGCAAGTCAAGATTGATGTTTTTCCCGGTGATTTGGCAGAAATTTTTACTGCAGAGGGAAATGTTTTGGCAGTTACACTTTGATGCCTGCAGTTTTCCGGGTTTGAATGACACTATATCTATTTCTAGTGAGCTTAAAAGAAGGGCTGACATTCGCTAAAATGATATTTTATTATTGTGATATTTTGCATCTTTGCATTTTATTTTGCACATTTCTTTTTTAACTGCATTTTCTTTATTTCAGAATGTTGCATCAGCAGTTTTGTGGATATTTTCTCTTTAATTTGAGGAGGCATTTAGCACTTGTTTGGTGACTTTTTTATACATAAAAAGATTTCCTCTTTACTGTTCTTGGTTCTGATGATGTCACTTTGTGATGAAAGAGCTTAACCAACAGTTTTTTTCTTGTGCTATGATAAATAAAGTGTTTTGGATTGCTCTTTGGACTAGACTATGTTTGTTTTTTTGTTATTATTAAATAAAAGTTTGTGTTCATTAATACAACAAATTTATGAAAAACATTATACAGACCAAGAAACCTTAGTCTGTTTGGAAAAAGAAGCGACTAAGGAAGTGAGAAAATATAAAGAACAAAATCTAGAGATTTTTGAAAGGTATAAAAAAAGAAATATGGACATGGGAAAGAAAGAGAGATCTGATATGGTGTGATATTTATGCAAAAGAAAAAGACAAATTAATCAGTCGATACAAAAAAAATCAGCTCCTGATATTCAAAGAGAAATAGAAACAAAGGCATCCAGATATGGAGAATTTCACAATCCAAAAAATAAGACCACAAAAAGGGAATGTAGAACAGACGATTAGTGAGATAAAAGTTAAAAAAAATAGAAGCTGAAGTTATGGAATACCTGTGAAGTGAAGGATTTAGTGTGGAAAGTCTAACACAGGTTATATTACAGCATGATGGAACAAAGATTCCCCCAAGTAAAGAGAAACAGGAGGAGCAGGAGATATCTGAAGAGGAAATATGGACAATGGACAGAGAAAGAGATTTAATATGGTGCAATATTTATGGAAAGTAGAAAGCAAAACTAATCAATACAAAAAGAGCAGCACCAAAGATATTTGAAGTGAAATACAGGTAAAAGCATCCGGATATGGAACATTTTACAATACAAAAAAAAAAAAAAAAAAAAAAGAAAACAAACAGGAAAAGTAGAAAAGAGGATTAGTAATGGAGAAGTTAAAGCAATAGAAACTGAGGTTATGGAGTACCTGCAAAGTGAAGGATTTAATGCAGAAAATCTAATTTTGATAACATCACAGCAGGATAGAGCAATGGATCCCCAAATTAAGGAGAAACCAATAGAGCAGGAAACATCTGATCAGTTGCAATATGATGATACTGTGTAGTCTTCTATAGGAAACCAGTACAAATGTTCAGTTCGAGTTGCACAGCAAGTGAAGGAACAGGAAACTGTGACAACTCTGACATGGCCAATGTTGTGGAGTTATAGGCCAGTGAGTTCCCATATGAAAGAGCAATGGATGGCACGGGATGAAACTGAAGAGAATGTGGCACAGGAAGATGCTCTGGAAATTTCTGTAGAATGTTCACAGGAAATGGAGAACAAAGAATGTGCCCTCAGTTTAGAAGGAAATGATCTAAGTGAAGAGTTCTTTGATTTAATAGAGATGGACAGATATATTAAGATCAATGAAAGAAACAGACTAGAGAAAGTCAATAAAACCCAAAAAGTTAGAATTTTGATAAAACAAATGAACACAGTAATTAGGACTGTTCATAGAGATTTGTGCAATACAACAGAAGTAAATAGGATATATTAATGTGCAGCTAAATTAATAACAGATGAAATCTTACCACAAAAACACAGGGCAGTAAGGGAAAGTAAGGGGAGAAATCAAATGCCATCATGGAAGTATTGAACAGAGAAAACTATTAAGCAACTAAGACAAGAGGTGTCATTGTTGGAAGAGTACAGAAGAGGAAACAGATCAACAAAAATACTCAGAAAGATGGGCGTGATCAAAGCAATATGCAGTATCAGAACAAATCAGGATCTATCATGCACTATCACAAATAAACTAAAAATATCAGCACAGGCAGAAAAACTTACAAGATACACAGATAAGTATAAAGGAAAAGAACAAAATAAATAATTTATTGATAACCCTAAAAAGTTTTATAGAGAATTGAGAAAAAAGGCAAAAGGAATTGAAACACCACCAAAATAAAAGAAGAAATAGATACATTTTGGAGAAATATCTATGAAGATCCAGTGGAACATAACAAAGATGATAAATGGACAGAAAAACTAAAAGAAAGAATAAGAAGTTCAAATTTATAGGATATGAAATAAGATGAAGTAACAGCTAGAGAGATTGAAACAAAGTTAAGAAAAGTTCCTAATTGGAAAACCCCAGGCTGAGATGCAGTACCTAACTTCTGGCTAAAAGTATTAACATCTTTACATGGAGATTTAGCCATAAGTAAGAACTATTTGTATGTGCACCCCGAATAGACACCAACCTGGTTAACAACAGGAAAAACAATGCTCTTACTTAAGAGTGAACCTGCAAGCTATCTTAAAAACTATAGACCTCCATGAATCAGGACACACACTCTGCCTATTTGGATCTACTTGAGTCTATCAAGATACAACTGAACACCATGGTTTTGGGTGGCTTTAACAACCCATCCATTGACTGGATAAATTACTCGTGCACAAATCTACTTGCCCAAAAGTTCCTTGACTTCATTAACTCCAATGCCCTGGACCAGCTGTTTGACAGCCCCACAAGGGGTGCCAAAATCCTGGATCTGGTGCTTACCAATATGGGGACCACTGTAGCACTCCCACTGTGAGGTCTTCCCTGGTGAGATTTGACCATAATTCAGTATCATTCAAATTAACTATCACACCTACCTCCCCTCCCAGCAACAACTAAACTAAAATATTCTCCAAAGCAGATTATAACCTCTTATGGAATGGTATAAATAGCTTCACTGCACCTCCCTCCCAATATGGACCTGGCAACTATGCCTATTTCTACACAAATGCTTTATACAAACACCCCGGTATAACTGCATTGACTTGGCCGTACCTGATAGGACCAAAACAAGCTCTTCAAGGAAGAACAAACCTGCCTGGTGTACAGCTGCCATTAACAGGCTTTACAATAAGAGGAAGAAATTGCTGTCTAAGAGTAAGAGGGAGCAAGCCCTAAACTGGAAACACTCCCTCCTCAGTTTAAGCAAGCAAATAAGACTTCTTGTGAAGTCCTCCAAAGTAAATTATGAGTCCAAATTAGCTTCCTCAACTAAGGACAACCACAAAGCATTCTATAGTTGCATCCATAACCTAAAAGGAAAGGCCCAGATTTGTGCCAAACTGGTAGTTAATTATACCACATATACTGAGCCTGTGGACATTTCTGTCCTGTTAGCCGACAAGTTCTGTGAAAACTTCATTCCCCTGTCCATGCCACATGTACCCCATGACAACCCTACCACCTGTCCTCTACCTTGTATCTCTAAAGAGCAGGTTGTGAAGGCCTTCTCCAAGGTCAAAAGCACAGCATCTATGGGACCTGATAACATCCCAAGCTGCATCCTACATGGGCTCAAACAAGAATTAGCAACACCTTTGGGTACTCTTTCCAACCATAGTCTAAGCACTGGCTTCATCCTAGCTGAATGGAAAAAGGCCGCCATTATCCCCTTGCATAAAAGTGGTGCTTCCACTGACCCTGGGAACTACAGACCTATTAGCCTAACTAGACTTATCTGCAAGACCATGGAGAGCATCATCATGGACCTTATCAACAAAGATATAGGTAATCTCCAAACACTTGACCCTTCAGAATTTGGATTTGCCAAAGGGAGCTCATGCATGTTGAACCTGGTGGACTTTTTTTGAGACAGTCACTAAGGCCCTAGATGAGGGGAAATCTGTGCATACAGCCTACCTAGACTTAGACAAGGCTTTTGACACTATCCTCTGCTCAGGCATCATGGACAAACCCATCCAGCTAGGTATCAACCCTTATATTATTAGATAGGCCACTATCTGGCTCACTGATAGAACCCATATAGTCAAAATAGAGGAATCCACCTCCAACAGCAATCTTGTAACCAGTGTTGTTCCACAGGGATCAGTCCTGGGACCTCTACTGTTTGGAATATATTTCTTTGAACTACAAGCTAAAACTAAAGGTCTGTGGCTGACAACATTTGCTGATGACTGCAAACTGAGAGTGGTCATGGAATCTCCAAACAATGTCAACATCCTACAAGAGGGTCTTACACAAACAAATGATTGGTGCCAAAATCATGGCCTTAAACTCAATGCAAAAAAAAATGCGTTATCAACCCTTTCAGTAACAGCAATGTTCCTACTAACTACCACATCAATAACAGCACCCTAAGTATGCATTCAATGGTGAGATACCTAGACACACAGGTTGACAGCAAACTTACCTTTGATCACCATGTCTCTATAGTGGTAAGAAGTGTATTCTATATTGCTCATCTCATACGTAAGGGCATTGCCTCCAGAAAAAAGAATTCATAACTTTCCTTACTCTTCCTTCATCAGGCCAATAATTGAGTACAAAGCCCCTTTGGGTATATACCTTTCCAAGCACCTGAGGCAATTGGAGAGACCACAAAGGTTCTTCACAAGGAAAATTCAAGGTCTTCAGCATCTGTCCTATGAGGGTCATCTGAAATCACTGTCACTTTATTCTGTTTAATACAGACTGCTCAGAGGCAATCTCTACCTTGCATATAAGGCAATCTTTGACCCTTCCTTATTGGAAATGCTGCCTATCTGTAAGTCAAATGATACACTAGTTACTCACTCTAAAGGGCTTAACCTGGTATGTGACCTTAATAGAACCAGCTAGAGAGACAGATTTGTCTCCCAGAGGTTACCACACCTTTGGAACAGACTCATACTTCATGTTAAGCAGAGCATCTCATTGGCCCTCTTCAAACACAGTCTGGACGACTGGATGGGTAATCGTAAATTCACCCCAGGGGTTCCACCTGTGTGTCTCTCTTGGACAGGGTCAATAGGTTCTGATTGTGGAAATAAGGGTAAAACTTGGCTAAGATTGAAAGGGTCCTAGGGTCATTAGCCTAGTAATCTCCAATGATCCTATGACCAATAACTTGCCTTCTGATGATCTATAAACTATACAATGGATTTGATGCCAACAGAGTTTATAGTCATTTAGAAGAAAATTCAGTCATGGCAATAGAACAAAAAGGTAATAAAAGAAAGTCATATGGAACAAAGGATCATTTGTTCTTAAATAAAATCACAATGGAGAACTGTAAAAATGGGAAGAATCTAAGTATGGCATGGATAGACTACAAAAAAGCATTTGACAGCATTCCACATTCATGGATAAAAGAGTGCTTAAAAATGTATAAGACACACCATAATCTGATCAACTACATTACAGAAATCATGAAACAGTGGCAAACTACTTTGCAGATGAGCCATGGTAAAAGACAAATTATTATTCCTGGGATAAAAATCCAAAGGGGGATATTCCAAGGTGACTCTTTGCCACCGCTGCTCTTTTGTCTTGCCATTAACTCTTTAAGTTGTCTACTTAACAGACTAGGTTATGGCTACAGTTTGGCTCCCAGAAAACTACAAAGTGTAAAGACTTTGCATCTTCTTTTTGTGGACAGTTTTAAACTATATAGTCCATCCGGTGAGGAACTGAAAGCACAACTGCAAGTGGTCAAAACCTTTTCAGATGATATAAGAATGTCATTTGATCTTGATAAATGTGCAAAAGCAACCTTTAAAGCAGGAAAGCTGCAGCACCAATAAAACATCAGCTTGGGACAGGAATGTGATGTAAAAGAATTTGAGCAAGAGGGAGTGTATGAATATTTGAGAATTGATGAAAGATCAACCCAGATTCACTAATCTTCTGTGCAGGACTAGCTTAGTCCTGCATGGAAGTGCCTGTTTAGGAGGAGGAAGGCAGCGCGCCATGCTTATTAATGAAGGTGCGCTGCCTGACCTGCTAGGCTTACATGGAGCGTGTACGAGTGCAGGGGCTTTGTCTGAGAGAAGAGCTCTCAGATTAAATATGCCCCTGCAATGTAGAACAGCACAAAGTGGAAATAAATGAGTGAGACCGCTCATAGGTGTCCGCATATCCCCACTAACAGTCCCCCATGTGTACAACAGTGACAGGACATAAAAATCAAAAGAAGAAACCCCTTTATTTTTTTTTTTAAATCTGAGTACAGTTAACTGTAGGTGCACGGGTGTGCCCATTGCTTAGCTACAGTTAAAACAGCTTAACTCATTCACTCCGGACCAGCTCAGGAAAAGCTGCCAGCTTAATTCCACCATAGGAACAACAGTGCAGCCTGAGCTTATTTTCAGAAAATCCATTTGTAATACCATACAGAAAACAAATGTTCATAACTCCTTAACTATAAGAGCTAGACTAAAAATGTAAATGCAAAAGTTGTTCAGCAGACACTGAACTTTTCAACAGTATAAATGTTGATAGTGCATATCAAAGTCATGATTAAATATCTGGCAAGGAAGGCTGATATTGTGCATATTTATTACCTTTTTGGAAAAGCAAAGCACAATATCTTAGTTAATGTACCATGCAGATCCATACAATTTGAATTTAATTTCTTAATATGAATGTCAGCTTTAAAATGATATCTTAACCATTACTGTGGGATGCTCCTTTCTTGAGATATTCACAGAAATATGATTAATATATTATTTCTCATAATTGATAAATAAACAAAGCATAATATCTCATCACCTGTAACAGACAGAGCCTACATATCAGTGTAGAAGTTGTGCATCTGAATGTCAGCTTCAAAATGATGCATCATTTGTGTGATCACCATGCTCCCTTGCAAAGATATGGGCATAATAATGAGAAGTATTGTAAATGTATAATTTTCATAACTGTACAAGACTAAACAAACTGTGATATCTGTATATGCGTACAGTGCACAGACACAGTTCTTTTACCATGTTGTAAGGCGTAACAGTGTCTTCAAAATGAGGTATTACTTGGCACACTGACATGCTCCCTTGCAAAGTTATTTACCAAAATATGAAAAAAAATAATAGTTTCCATAACCTAATTCCAAACAAACTTTGATATCTGCACATGTGTCCAACATACAGGCACAATTCTTTGTCCATGTTAGAACCAGCAATACTGTCTTCAAAATGAGGTATTACTTGGCACATTCAGATGCTCCCTTGCAAAGTTATTTACCAAAATATGAAAAAAAAATCATAATTTCCATAACCCAAGACTGAAACAAACTTTGATATCTGCACATGTGTGCAACATACAGACACAATTCGTTACCATGGTGGAACTACCAATACTGTCTTCAAAATGAGGTATTGCTTGGCACATTCAGATGCTCCCTTACAAACTTATCTATCAAAATATGAAAAAAAATTAATAATTTCCATAACCTAACTCCAAAACAAACTTTGATATCTGCACATGTGTGCAACATACAGACACAGTTTGGTTACCATGGTGGAACTACTAATACCGTCTTCAAAATGAGGTATTAATTGGCACACTGACATGCTCCCTTGCAAAGTTATTTACCAAAATATGAAAAAATCATAAATTTCCATAACTTAAGTCCTAACAAAACTGATATATGTACATGTGTACAGCATTCCAAAGCAGTTGTTTTACCATGACATATGATTGTAAATATACACATTTTTGGTGTAGCCAACATACTGCTGAATGGGTACATGTAAAGAGAAAAAACAAGGTAAGGACTGCCACTCCACAAATGAACCCAGGACAGGCATGGGATTTCAGTGGCAGGCAAGGCCATCTGATCTGTCCAATAGCTGTGCTTGGCTACCCACTCAGACAGCTGATACCACTGCAGTCTCATGACCTCCTTCAGTATCAGCAGTCTGCCTTAACTATGCCTTTTCTCTTTACATGTGTCCATTTAGCAATGGACCCAAGGGATCAAGTTCTGTATTACTAAGCCCTTCCTGTCATCTAAACTCTACACATGCCTGATAAAAGCAGAATAAAGTATTGCAGGATGGTTACTGACATATTAGATTGTACATGCTAGCACTCTCCTAAAACCATTGTTCTTTCTCAGCATCTTCACCAGCTCCTTACCACAGTTATTTGCCAAACTCAGAAAAATATATTTTACACAACACATTTCATAATAAAATTTTACTTACCATACTGGTCCCTACTTGGTCATGGGTTTTTCCATTCTTCTCACAAGCTGCATATTACCAATCCTGCATAGCTCTCCTCACACCATTGTGGAGGTCAGTCAAGAACAAGGCAATGCCTTCCTCAGTTAGGTGAACACCATCCTTTCTGAACAGGTGAACATCTTCTGTGGTGATGCTGTCATGACAGATTGTAGATCCACCGACCCTGTGCATCAAGCCATGCATGAACCCATTCTGTAAATGGCTGGCCTTGTGCGCTGCCCGTTGACTGTTTGCTGTTTTCCATATCTGTCAAGGAATTATGTCAGACCACACAAAATGACAACGTGGCCACCATGACTGCAGGTCTTCAAAAATTTCTCTGATTTGAAACCGTAGCCTTTCGAGTGATTGACTGATGACATCATTCCCTCCAAGGTGCAGCACAAGGATGTCAGGCTCAGGGTAGATGGAACACTTCTCTTCCAACAACTGCAGTACTTCCCTCCAATGCATACCTCTTTTGCAATCCAGTATACCTTCACACTGGATGTGGGGAAGCTCAGGTTGTACTGGTTTTCAGTTATGGAAGCATGGCTGGCACCCCAGTGAAAGCAGGAATGGCCACATACCCATACTCTCACTTGTCATTCTCCTGCTCGGGAAGCCATGTCAGTATCAAAAAAGAAAATGCAAACATATATATATATATATATATATATATATATATATATATATATATATATATATATATATATATATCATAATGCATTACCTGGTTAGACCACCCAAATCTTCACTCCTATCCACAGGGGCAGTATTCTTTTCATTAGGTACATAAGTGGTGATGACGCTGCAGAGGTACATACCTACCACCCGTGAAAACACCAAATTACACACAATGACTGATAAGGGGGGCACAGAGGGGGCACATGTAAACAGAAAAAGCAGGTTAAGGACCACCACTCCACTAATATGCCGAGGACAGGCATGGTGCTTCAGCTCATGGACATCTGAAGTGCTGGTTACCCACTCAGACTGCTGGTAGCAGCAATGACTCCCAATTGCATGCAATGCCAGCACTTTGCCTTACGTCTGCCTTTTCCAAAAATAACAAATTGAAAATGCATCCCTGCTGTAACTCTCAAGTGCCCAGATTTTGCCTTTACAAAATGACAGAAAGAAAGTGGTGTGTGGGGGGGGGGGGGTGGATTGCAATGACTCCAAGTGGAGAAAAAGTTAAAGCTGACTTGTACATTCATCAATGTGATAATGACTTCTACTTATGTAAATAACAGTGACAGCTGTTGACAGTTTTACCTGAAAAGTCATAATGACTCACTGCTGTATTGTAACTGCACTGTGCTAATGACGTGCAAAGTTATGCATGCTCATACACAGGTACTAATTGCCTGTTGAGTAGGCATTCATTATGTTACCTTCTGCAGCTGTTATGTAACACAGAGTCATCATCATATATTAGTAGAAGGCCATTGTCATTCAGTAAAAATAGTACACTTACTCAGTAAAAATAGTATAACACATTACTGAGTCCTTCCTCCCACCTTTTTGTTAGCAAGGTACCAAGCAATCACATATACACTCCCTTCACAAGGTGTAGGGCAAATGTCTTCCCCATAATGGGTGCCTTCACAACACAAGTTTCTGTATGGTTAATCTTCTAATATATTTAAAAGGCCTTGAGATTTAATGCATACTCAGATTGTTATCCTTTCATGAATGCCTACATTTCATTTATTTTTTAAATCAGCTGTCTAATATTAACCAAATATCAGACAGCAAAATATATTTCTTTCAAATGCCACTTAAGACATGATAATATATACAGATATTACTGATGCAGGTCACAGTCAGATTCCTTTGCAGTATTGCAACTGCACAGCTTATCAAGATGACAAAAAACACATGTGTTTATAATAATTATGAAATGTAATGACAAAACGTTTAGCCTTGTGTTCTAAAATGCTGCTTTCCAAACGTCTGCATTCCAATGCAAGAATAGCTTTAATGTTGGCTAACTATACATAAAGATTAAGTTAATGCACAATATGCAATATGCAATATGCCAGGTTCTTGTATTACCTCTATATGTCAGTTAAATTACTGTATGATAGACAGGGCTGTCCCTCATCAAGCAGTGCTTTAGCTCTCTTAATTTTAAAATGGACAAAAATGTTCAAAGGTACTTTATCAAAATGCCATTCCCAATTTCTTGGGTAGCTAGAGCAGTTATCACAATAGCAACAATTTGACAAAGCAAATAAAACCACCACAACATCAATGACTTTCACGGCAACCAGATTTAATAAAAATGTAAACCAAGACTTGGCACTTTCACCTATAAAATATGCTAGGCATCATCAGTGTCTGATTTACTTGCTTTATTTGGTTCAGTATCACCTTGTGTGATTACTAACAATTTGACAATATTCACTTTCAGAATAAAATAGTGAGCTAATCAATAGCAAATACACTTCTTCTTCTTCTTTTTCCCGGTTAGGGGTTGCCACAGCGGATCACCTGTCCGCTCATGATTGGCAGTGAAGTTTTACAGTGTCGAGTTGCCAGCCTGATGCCCAAACTTCCACAGAAGGCACACACATGCACACACTCACACCTAGGGCCAATTTAGAGTGTCCAATCCACCTATAGCATGTTTTTGGGATGTAGGAGGAAACCGGAGCACCCGGAGAAAACCCACACGACCACAGGGAGGACATGCAGACGCCACACAGAAGGCACCCCAGCCAAGGATCAAACCAGAGAACCTCTTAATGTGAGGAAGCAATGCTAACCGCTGCACCACCCAATAGCAAATACACTAATAAAATAAAAACAAATAAAATCTTAAGTGAAAACTGCTTTTCATGTATCTGTGCAAATGTTCTACTACTTGCTTAAAATACTAGTTATTCAAAGAGTTACAAAGTCCCTTTGACCAGTGCTTCTGGTATAACAAAACAAAACAAAATGAATACTAAGCAGATACACTGTTTCAAATATAAATAAAATTATGCTAAAGGCTGAATTTGGTTAAAATAAATTGCAAGATACCCTACAAATAAAGTTGTTCAAACCCTTCACACTGTTTCAATTATCCAAGCAATAGCTAAACCAGCCATAGGTCCAAAACAGTTTCTTTATCTCAGTCCCAAGATGAAGGCCAAAATGCAGTTCAGTTGATGGAGGGGTATGTTTCTCCAATCAAAGAAGAAGCTAGTGTATTCAAACTACTAGTGCTGTCATTGAGAGAATTCCACTTTTCATAGCATTTTACATAAACTATGCCAAGATCAGTTTATTTCATGAAACCCACAAAAAAGGTGTTCAACAGACTGAAGTTAAGAAAAATGTTTAAAATGTATTACCTCTCTTGGGTCCTCCATAGCAGCTTATTATTGTTGTTAAAAATATATATGATACATCACATATGGGTTAAAAGGATCAGACAAAGAGGCCAAGTTCTTATTTTCCCAAATTATTAATCTATATAACCAGCACTATACTCACAAGTTTATTACTGCAGATAATTGTAATACAGTCCAAAAACATTCTAGGGTGAAAGATTTCACATAATCTAAACACCCCTTTACCCAGAGATTTATGTGATATTACTTTTCTATTAATCTTGTTGATCTTATATCCCATAAGAAATACTTCACTTTTACCTCCCAAGTACACAAACAAGCCCTGGCTCATATCAGACTTCCTTTTGTTCTCTTACAATGTTTGTTTGTGTCTTTCGGCTTTTCACGGTTAGGGGTCGCCACAGCGGAACTCCGGTCTGCTAATGATTGGCAGTAGAGTTTTACGTGCTGGCTTGCCGGGCCTAATGCACAACCTTCAATGAAGGAATGCCCGTTCACGCATGTCGCCACACAGAAGACGCTCTAACAGAGAATCGAACGGGCAACGTCTAACTGTGAGGTGACAACGCTACCGCAGCACCACCACCGCAGTTTTTAGTTCCTAATATCATAAACTCTAAAATAGCTTAGCATTGCTTTTCCAACTGAACTTGCATCAGTCACTCTTTTTGTCAGTCTGCACATCTTCCACAACAAGAATGGAAACTCTAAATGTTATTTTGCTGCAAGACCTAAAGGTTAAAGATGCAACTTGTTCTACCTACATTCATCACTCCTGAAAAGCAAAGACTCTTCAGTAAATTAAAAATAAGTTAAAATGTACATTTGATAGTCTTGCAGAGGCTACATTGAAGGTAATGCAAAATGAACTCAAAAATGTTCCATGCAGAACAGCTGTCACTAGTTAAGGATCACATGCTGAACACAAGCATTAATTTGACTAGTATTCCATCCACCTTTCTAGATATAATCCAACATTAAACAAATCCTCCAATATAGTACACTCTATTGCCCAGTATGACAATGCTTACAGTGAGCCTCAGGCTGAACATTTATGATATTATATTAATTGACCATTAACTATAACAACAATAAACTCCATTCTATCCCACTAGATGCTAAAAACAGCAGCAGTACAGCCCTTATAAAACTGGACATTAATATTTTGGCTTCTGCTGTGACAAAAATAATTCAAAATATTATACATCCTATTATTCCTCCAGTTCATCCTGAGCTGTTACCATATGCAAAATTTAGCACAGCTATGTAAGCTACAATTGGTGAAAAATTTTTTAAAGACTGAAAATATACATGGCACTTGTTCCAGCATTGATTTCAACTTACATTGTGTTGCACCGTGCAAGTATATTTCATCAATGTGGTATAACAGTGTTAGATTTTTGTTTTGATCTGTGCATTTAGGCATAGTTCCTCAACATGTCTAACAAATAAAACGTGTTTAAGAAAGATAGTGATTGTGACTGCAATGATGTCCAGATCGTCTTGTGCATATAATCATGATTGCTTTGTCACCAATTAAATAACTTAGGAACAGAGCATTTTTAATGTAAAAATCAGAGCAAAAACGTGAATCGTGTGACTTCAACAGATACAGGAAACAGTAATAACTGGGAAGAAATTCTGACATAAAGACTGCTGTGTCTCTCAGAGTATAAAGTGCATATCTTACCAGCCACAACAAATTTAGCCATTGTGCTTTTGCTGTAGTCTACAGCTGTTGCCAGGTAAGAGGACCTGGAAGGATGACAGACAACAGCACGCTATGCGCTCTTAAAAAAAACATTCCGGGTAGAAACCATTTACCATACTTAATCCTCAACCACCGCCACTTTTCTATTGCAAATAGTATAAAATACATTTCTAAACTGTGCCCACCCAACAGCTACAAGTTTAAGCTGAAACTGAAAACAAACACGCACTGCACCTGCAGGCAATAGGTGCTTCCTCCTTACGACCCTACCCCAGCGATACATGAATGCCAAGAGGGGGAAGATAAGTCTAAAGTATATGGCATATGCATTTTGTAGGTGATGGCAACTTTGAACGATTCGCTTCTATGCTTGTTATAATAGTTTGTCTACAAGGTGCTAAATCTACTGCTAATAAACGACCCTTTTTCAGCAGTGCCGGGGGACAGTAAGATTAGCTCGACCGTGCACAACATACTACAAATGAGAGGGGGCCTGCGGTTGTCTTGACTGACCTGTACGCATTACCTAAAACCAAGCGCTGATTTGCATGTCATTTTTGAGAATGCACGTATTTGTAACACTCTACGAATCTCTTAACTACATGTAAGCATGTAAACCATGCTCGTGCATACTAAGTAGCAGAATAGGACGGTGCATCTTAGTGGGATAGTGCCACATGAGAGTAAATGGTCAGAACCGAAGGGCAGAGCAGCTGTGTTAGCACACAAGACAAACTTTGTGATTAAGAGCTAAGTTAGAACATATTTTTACCTTGGTTATTAGGAAAGGTTGAACCAGGAAACTCTTTGTAAGCTGAACCGGGAAACTTGTTAGCTGAACTCCTTGTAGCTCTGGCGATCGGTGCAACCTGTGAGTCTCCAAATGAAATAGAGGGATCCAGTAGCAGGTAAAATCTCCAAATATTTGCAGAAAAAAAGGAAATACCTGCTGCTGAACCCTCTATTTATTTGGGGAAAACAAAAAAAAAATGTTGGGGTGGAGGTGTGAAGCAAGTGGTGACTTGGATTGCAAGAATCCGATTGGCTGTCACCACTTGCTTTCTCAAACACTTTGGAAGTGGATTTTCGAGTAAATGTTTAATGTGAACTTAATGTAAAATCAAGCTGAATTGTAACGGCATAAGATAAATTACAAGTTCAGTTACGATTTCAGCGTGTTTTGCATTAAGCTCAGCTACAGATCTGCAATAGAGTTCCTCACGCTTGTGGAAGGCACTTGGGTGTAACAGCTTGCAAATAGTATCTTCTCATGGCATGCTCGGTGTTAAGCACAGAGGTGCCATGAGAAGGTACTCGGGGTTAATGAGTTAAAAGGCTGAAGAGGATAACAAGGAAGATATATGCAAGTGAAGCAGCACAACAATAGTGTAGTTGGCAGAGCATTCGCCTAACGAGCAGGCATTCCCGTTTCGAGTCCCACTGCAGCACAGTCTATTTTACATGGCAAAGCATGGTATAACCAATATTTTTTTTGCAAAACCCACTAAATAACATATATTTATGAACTGGAGTACTGCCGGAAATGCCCATGCGAAGAGTCAGTGTCATAATGAATAAGGCAGTAGTAAGAAGGTGTAAGCACAGATAAGCAGTAGTAAGCATATGTAAGTACTAGTAAGCATGTTTAAGTGCATTTGTGTGGGGGTATGCATTGCCTACACAGATTAAACAAAGTAGAAGCTAACTGAGTGTAAGAAACTATTACCTGAAATAAGCAGTGCTTACCACCGCGTAAACCCTCTTACAACTGCCTTAATCACTCTGTATCCAATGAGCCTTTGCCTGCCCAGCAATGAAATAAGCAGCCATGCAGGACTCAAACCCAGGACCCTATATACCATAGTCCCAGTAGCTATCCACCAAGCCATCACAGAAGTACAGAAGAATGAGGTAGTAGTAAACATGTCCTCACTATAGTATAACCAAACTGAACCTGTGAAATGCATCAGTATCCAGTCATATGTGCCACAACCGACTACATAACAGAAATATGTGAACTAGAGTACAACAGTAAGCCCAGAAGTGAGGTGATCTTGTAACAGAGTGTCAAAGTCCCCAGTAAAACACAAGGACCCCAAAGAGTGTGCGTACACCTCAATCAGAGATACTAGGCATACATATAAAGTGTAATGAATAATAACACAATGCCAAAAAGGCATTATAATGAATGTCTACTGTAGGCAACACCAAGCATTGCACAGGCCAGCTTAGGAGGTGTGAGCAGTGTGTAGACCAGCTAACTCTTTGTGCCCAGTGGTATACCCCTTTAAACAATGCCAGCTTTAGGTAAGCAGGTTTGCTCATAGCTTAGCCTTTTCAAAACCAGCGAATCACGGAAAAGTGCAGGAAATCAGCCCTACTTAAACCCAAGAGGTGGGAATACAGCTCATAACTGGTTGTAGCTTCCCCTTGCAGGCACTATGGCAGTGAGGGGAGAAGGAGTGCACTTCCAGGTGCACCGCTGGTGCATCCAGGAGTCCAACATCATGGCTGGACTCCTAGTTAAAGACCATGCACAGAGACTGCTGCAGGGCCAGTACCAGGGCTCTCAATATAAGGTGGAGGCCTGGGACCATCTCACCCGCGACCTTACCAGTGCCACTGGCATACCCTGAACTGGTGAGCAGGTCAGGCACCACTATGTTGACCTGAAGCGGCGGAAGGGGGACCTCTTGGAGGAGTGGCTCCAAGAGCAAGAGCATCAGGGGATGTCCCAGCCATGTGTAAGTATCAGTCCACTATGTGTTTAAAAATTGCCAGCTCAGGTATATCATGGATAGGTATGGCTAAATATTCCTCTTATGTCCCCCACAGCTGCAATGGAGCAGGCCGCGAACCAGGAGGCCCACATCTGCCACCTGGCACAGTTGCGACATGAGGCAGGTTAGTAATAATCATGCTTTTACTGTCATAGGAAATAAAAATAAAAGTAGTAGTAAAGTAATTGCTAGTATAAAACATGTATTGTTCAAGGCAAGTACTGCATACACTAGAAAATATGGCAGGAAGAGTCTCATATTGTTAGTATGGCAATAAAAGTGTAATACCCTGAAAAGCAGGTCTAACTGCTGGACTGTATGTGTATATTCTGGTATCATATGGTAATGTAGATTTGCAATCATGTAATAGTACTGTAGTATTAAGCACTGTTACCCACACTATGCACCATTGTGTGAATGTGTAGGAATGCCTGTATATGACAGGTGTAATCCCCAGAGGCCATTTAATACAACTGAGAGAAACATAGACAGTAAACAGGGGAAATGCAGAGAACATAACCCGAATAGCACATGCAACTGAGATGTGAACTGCTGTTTTATTAGCACACACAGCCACAGTTTGAATCCTGCCAGTGGTAGTAGTCTGCATACAGAATTATACACCACAACTGTACAAATCTATCCAGACTGTCTATTAAAGTGGTCCACATCTAATGCCTATCAACCTGTCTTCCTGGGAAATCAGTGTAATGATCCCAGACGTATAGGCAGCAAACAGGAAATACAACTTATTGACACAGATCTATGACAACAAACCTGGCACACTAGCAACGCCCCAATACCTTATTTGACTAAGAAGCCACGTATGTCCCATTAACACCCCAACCTGTTAAGCTGTGGTCAGAGTGTGTACAGTAAGAGAGTGAGATGTATGTGCATAATACTAGTGTGTAATCTGAGAACTTTGTGTGGCAAGAGTCAGGTAGTGCTAACAAACATTGCTCCCACAGGTATGTTGGATATGAACACTGTGCTGAGGAATACAGACCATTAGAACCTGTACTAGTACTGTTCACTATGGTATTGTAGGGAATTGTGAGTGTTGCAGTTTCTCTGAATAATAAAGTATCACTGGTCACTGTCGCCCACACTGTGCTACATAATATAAATGTGTAGGAAAGCATGTATATGTGTGTGTCAGGTCACTAAAGGTAGAAGAGGGCAATATTCTAGATATGTCCAGGCATACCAGCATGTGGTCAACACATGCCCAGAGTCTGTGCAGAAAGAGTTGGATAGCATAGTGCAAAACATCAACTCGGAATATGGCCGTATGTGTACAAATAGTCAGTGTTAACAAACATTCCCTCCACAGGTATACCAAGTAAGAGGTGTATACTGCAGGTAAAACCGGTTCATGTGTAATGATGTTGACAGCCATATCAGTGTCCAATATAGGTGTATTTGGTAGTGTAGTAAGACTTGCAAGGTTCAGATAGCACTGACTAGGAAAGTAATGTGGAGTACAGGAATATACTACTTGTTAATTGACATCTCCAACAATAATCAACATACCCACCCCAACTGGTATGTGCTGACTCTGATAATGGCCAGTCGTTTGATAAATATTCTAATGGTTACCAAGCATGTGCCATATTGAATTATTCCAACATTGTTGGCATGGTGCCATCAACATACCTGCATGCTGTTCTTATTACCACAGTGGTCCCATATATGCATGTGTTCTGTTTGCTATGCAACTGTTCCGTATCTGGTGTCTGGGTTAATGGGAATATCTATGCATGCTATTATACCTAACCCTGGAATGTGTTGACTATTACTAACCCATATATGATGTTGAAATCTAAACACTATAGCACAAATGGGAAGGCCGGTCTCAGCGGACCCACCTGTCCCACCTCAGCAGACCGAGGCACCAGGCACCAGCATGTCTGGGGCCCATCCCCGCACCTCCCTGTCCGTTGGTCGTGCACCATCTTTGGGTGGAACCGCCTCAGGGGATGGGGCTCATCCCCCCTGGGAGTGGGTGCAGACAGGCACCTGTCACCCATCGCCAGGTTGGGGTCATGGTGCGTAGAGCGATCAGTGACCAGGTCGGTGATCTTCTATGCCAGCTTGAGGGCCACTTGTCAAGATTAGAGAGTCAGCCTGGATCTGTGGCTCAGTCCCCAGCACAGCCACCTTCGGGACAGTGAAGGTGCAGTGGTGACTGCCCATGGGTGGGGACCTCAGTCCCACTGTTACCACTAGGGGGCTTGTGGGCTTCTGATATCCCAACAGCCCTCCCCATCAAGGTGTTTACTCCCCACATGTGTCATATACTGCCCCAGTATGTGTCTTGTGTGTCTTGTCTGTTAACCTACCCAACCTACCTCCCCAAATATATCTACTACCCCTCCCCAACATCCGACTCCCACCTGAAAAAAAAAGGCAATCTGTTCCCACAAACAAATCTCACCCCATACATAGCTGTCCATTTCACACACGTGTCCACTGGACACATGTAATCTGATCTAATTGGCATCACAACAAATTGTTGTTGTCCTCACCCCTCTCCCAGGGGTCTGAGTGTCCAAAACTACCTCCAAATTCAGTGTATATGCACAGCTGTTGCTGTAGAAGAAATGGGCAGCTATGGACCTTCCCTACACCCTTCCTGCACATCCCTAGCTATTTTCCCTACTGTCTTTCCCTCCTTGTGCCCCTTTTTCACCACTTTCCTATCAACCCATTTTCTTTTCTTTTAAAGAAATTAGCACTGGGGTAAGCGTGAGTAAGCAGTTTTAAGTAGCAATAAGTGGGTTTAAGCCTGTTTGCACAGGGGTAAGCACTGCCCACACAGGTTAAGCAATATAGAAGCTAACTGAGTATAAGAAACTGTAACCGGAAGTAAGCAGTGCTTACCTCTGTGCAAACCCACACAAACCTGCTTACAACTGCTTTAAAGTGCCTTAATCACTCTGCATCCAACAGCCTGTGTTCTGCCCAACAACAAAATAAACAGCCTCTGCAAGGCTCAAACTTAGAATCCTGCAAACC